>NC_091625.1:103898123-103902138 GCF_027580195.1 Bos mutus
AACTGCATCACTGCACTATCGTGGCTATCATGCATGATACTGGGCATACTGTCCGTGATGATCCGGACGATCACTATCCGTGCTTATGCACTGTGGCTTCGCACTGACCTGGATCATCACTGATCCATGCCTATCATAACGATCCGCTAATCGTCTCATGCGACATGTGCCGATGTGGTATCGCTGATGCATCATACTGATGATGCGACTGATACTGTTATCCTCCTGGTGTTGCCGACGTGGCTATCGCCTGCTTCGGATCCGTCATCATGCCTCCGGCGATATACACTGATCCGTGCTCCCGTCTGTGATCTGCGTCCGTGTGATCAGGCGAGTGGCATCATAATCCTGCTTCGCTATCGTGCTCATGCACGATCGGCTATCATCACTGATCGTGGACTATCACTGGTGATGCACCGGCTAATCCATCGTCTCAGCCGTCTGCTCTCCTGATCCTGGCTACTCACTGTCATGCTTCCTGATCCATGCACTGACTATATGCTGATATGTGTTCTGTCTGCTGATCCATGATAATTCAGCCTGACTGTACGCTATCACGTGATCATACGTGGCTGCCATGCACTGCTGATCGCGTGCTGTGCATGCACACGTGTGATCATCACTGATCCTGCTTATCATGCTGATCAATGATCATGCATGTCCGTGGCTGTCATGCCGATCACGTGGCTGATCATCACTGATCTGGCTATCATGCTGTACTTTCATACACTGATCCGGCTGACTAATCTGCATCTGCACCTGCGTGATCATGCACTGATCCGTGGTGATCATGCACTGATCGACTGATCATACACTGACATGCTGACTGTGCATGCACTGATCATGGTTCACATTCACTGATCCGTGGATATCGCACTATCGTGCTGATCATGCCCTGACACGTAGCTATCATGGCTACATCTGCGCTCAAACTGCGTGACTGTCATGCACTGATCGCGTGCTATCATGCACGATCCGTGCTGATCATGCACTGACCGTGGCTGATCATACTGATCGTGCTGGCATGCACTGATCCGTGGCTGATCACATGATCCGTGGCTGATATGCACTGATCGTGGCTATCATGCACTGATCCGTACTATCTGCCGATATACATATCGCGATCATGCACTGCTGCTGATGCGTGCTGACAGTGTCACGTGGCTGATCTGCACTGTCGTGGCTATCATGCACTATCGTGGCTGATCATCACTCGACACTGGCTGTCGAGCGATCCGTGCTATCATGCACTGTCCGTGCTATCTTGCACTGATCCGTGGCTGACATCGCATGATCCGTGACTATCATGCACTGATCACGATCTGACATGACTGATCCGTGCATGACATGCACTTATCCTGACTGAAATGCACTGATCACGTTGATCATGCCTGATCCGTGGCTGATCATGCACTGATCACTGTGACTGATCATGCACTGATCCGTGCTATCATGCACTGATCATGTTCATCTGCACCTGAACACGTGGCTGACATGAGCTGTCATGACTGACGTGGCGATCGCTGGCCTATCTGCTGATCACGGTATCGCCGTGATCATGCCTGATATGCTACATGCATGATCGACTGCTGATCATCAGCGGATCGCACTCATCCTGATCAGTGGCTGATCTGCACATGCAGTGGCTGTCATGCGCAGATCCGTGCTATCATCACTGATCCATGGCTTATCATGCCGTCATATGATCATGCGTGTCCGTGCTTCATGCACGATCCGTGGCTGATCATACCTATCGTGAATGATCTGCACTGATCCGTGCTGATCATGCACTATCCGTGGCTGATCATCACGATATGTGATGATCGTGCGCTGATCAAGTGGCTGATCATGCACTGATCACGTGGCTGATCTGCTATCCGTTGCTTATCATGCTGATCAGTGGCTATCTGCACTGATCGTGGCTATCGCACTGATCCTGGCTGATATCACTATCAGTGCTATCTGCGTCATCCGTGGCTGATCATGCACTGATCCGTGCTGATCATGCATATCGCGTGACTGATCGACGGTCATCACCTAATAATGAACTGATCACATTGGCTGACCATGAACTGATCACGAAGCTGATGAAGCGATCACTGATTGTACATACACTGATCACGTGACTCAGCATGCACGCTGACCACGTGGTTGATCATGCACACTGATTCCGTGGCTGATAATGTACTAATCACGTTAGCTACCATGCACTGATCACGTGGCTATCATGCACTGATCCCGTGGCTATCGCCGCTGATCGCGTGACTGATCATGCTGATCGCGTGGCTATCATGCGCTGATCCGTGGCTGCTCATGCACTGATCATGTGTCTATCGTGCACGATCGTGACTGATCATGAACATCACTTCCCTGTTCGCCTGCACTTATCCGTGGACTCATCATGCACTGATGCGTCGGCCCCTTTGATCATACACTGATTACGTGATTGTGCATGTCATGCACTTTGATCATGACTGATCTTGCCATGTTCGTGACTGATCATGCATTGATACGTGGATATCATACTCTGATCACGTTAATCATGAACTAATCCGCGCTGTAACGATGCAATCCGCGTGAAGCTGCATGCACTGATCACGTGGCTGATCATGCGCAATCACGTGGCTGATCATGCACTGATCACGTGCCTGATCATCACACTGATCACATGATCACGTGACTGCACATGCACTGATCGCGTTGCATATCATGCACTGATCACGTGGGTGATCATGCACTGATCACGTGGCACGATCATGCACTGATCGTGACGTGCCATCGCATCATGCACTGATCATGCATGATCGCTGATCATACACTTTTCGTGGCTGATCATACACTGATCAAGTGACATATCAGCATGGACTAATCACGTGACTGATCATGCACTGATCATGTGACTGATCATGCACTGATCACGTGCCTGATCTACTGATCATGCACCGTGGCTATCATACACTGATCACGTGGCTGATCATGCACTGGTCATGTGACGTGATCATCACTGATCACGTGGTTGATCATACACTGATCTTGAGCTGATCATACACTGTTTCCAATGACTGTGCATGCGCCGATAACGTGATTTCATCATTCACTGATCACGTGGTGATCATGCACTGAAAATGCGTGGCTGATCGTCGCTACGTCGATCACTGGCTGATCATGCATCGTCGTGACGTGCTTATCATGCACTGATCGCGTGCTGATCATGACTGATCGTGAGCTACACGATCGCTGTCGCATGACTGATCACGTGACTGATATACACTGATGCGTAGCTGATCATGCACTGATCACGTGCTGATCATGCCTATGATACTGCGTGACTGATCATGCACTGATCCGTGTGATCATGCACTGATCCGTGCTGACATCACTGATCACGTGACTAATCGCAGCGATCTGACGTAATGATCATGCTTGAGTCGGTACGTGCTGATCATGCACTGATCCGTGGCTGATCATGACACTGATCACGTGACGATCATGCACTGATCACGTTGCTATCATGACTGATCACGTGCTGATCATGCCGCTGATCACGTGCTGATCCCATATCGTGACTGATCATGCACTGATCCGTGAGCGATCATGACTATCGCGGCTGATCATGCTGATCCATGCTATCATGCACTGATCACTGGCTGATCAGTACGCTGATGATCTGCACTGATCCGTGCTGATCATGCACTGAATCCGTGCTGATGCCACTGATCACGTGACTGATCATGCACTGATCACAGGGTGATCATGCACTGATCGCGTGGCTGATCACACTATCACGTGCTGTCATCACTGATCCGTGCATCATGCACTGATCCGTGGCTGATCATGCACTGATCAGTACTGATCATCACTGATCGTGACTGATGCACTGATCACTGGCTGATCATGCACTGATCACGTGGCTGATCACACTGATCCGTGGCTGATCATGCACTAATCACGTTGCGTATCATGCAGTCATCACCTGGCTAATCATGCCTGATCACGTGGCTGATCATGCACTAAT
>NC_091626.1:8397500-8510000 GCF_027580195.1 Bos mutus
CATAGACAGGGATGCTGATAGAAAAAGCAATGATGAAAACCTCAACAGGGAAGAGAAAGAACCATATAAAGCAAGGCAGTCAGGAACACTTCAAGGAGAATATAAAGGCCTCAACAACTTGATAATCCCCTAAAGGGGTCTTACCTTTATTTATCATAAAGGACAGCAATAAATGTGAATATTAAAAAAGGTTAAATAAGCAGCAGGATCAGGAAGGGTAAAAAGGAAAAAAAAAAAGGTTAAATGATATGCTCTGTTTAAAAACAAACTTCTAATAGAAATTCAAATGAGAAAAAAACTAATACTCATGGACCTGACAACATGTATGGTTATGTTCCACTGGAAAGGTCAGGAGGTAGTCTACTTGAAGGGCCTTAAGTTCAGTCAGTTCAGTCACTCAGTCATGTCCGACTCCCTGCGACCCCATGGACTGCAGCACGCCAGGCCTCCCTGTCCATCACCAACTCCCTGAGCTTACTCAAACTCATGTCCATGGGGTCGGTGATGCCATCCAACCATCTCATCCTCTGTCATCCCCCTTCTCCTTCTGCCTTCAATCTTTCCCAGCATCAGGGTCTTTTCCAATGAGGTAGCCAAAGTATTGAGTTTCAGCTTCAGCATCAGTCCTTCCAATGAATATTCAGGACTGATTTCCTTTAGGACTGAAAGGCCTTAGTAAAATACTTTTCCTTCCTTGGTCCATTAATCACAGCTAAAGTTCTGGTTCTTAGGCTCAAATTTAATTTCATCAGCCCACCAAGACTGGAATCATGTCTTAAGGGTAGAGAAACACTGGGACTTTCCTGGTGGTCCAGCAGTTAAGAACCTGTCTTCCATACAAGGGGACATCAGTTTGGTCTCTGGTCAGGGAACTAAGGTCCCAGCAACTAAGTCCATGAGCCACAACTACTGAGTTGAACCCTCTAGAGCCCATGCTCCAGAAGAGAAGCCCGTGCTCCAGAGAAGCCTGTGGGCCACAGACTTAGTGCGGTCAAATTAAAAAGGCGGGGGAGGTGCAGAACAACACTGATTATTGAGGCTGACTTATAATGCTAGAATGCCAATTTATTAACATCCAGTGAGAAGCATAATTGTTATTAGCACTAGAAAAAAGTCTATTCTGAAAGGCAAGCCCACTCTTTTATGATAGGCAGACTTATATGTAAAGCCATAGCCTTACCAGAAAATTCATTGGTAAGTATGGTACCAAAAAAAGGAGAATTAGAAAAACAAAATTATTTCATAGCTTAAGTACTTTTCAGCCTTTTCTTGGAGCATTAGCATTCTAAGGAGGTATCTCAGAAGCTCTTTGTTTTTTGCTGTTTCATGTGCTTGAAATCTATTTAAGATCTCTTTTCGAGGGAAAAAAATTTCCACTGTTAAAAAGTAAAAACAGAGTGGTCTTACAGACAGTAAAAGTATACTCTGAAAACCCCCATCTCCTGGACAAGACTTAGGTGAACAAAACCAACATTTACTCTGTGATTTTCTATTCTGCACTTTTGTTGATCAAGCCTCCTTCCTATTAACATACTCTTTGTGGAGAAGACAATCCAGTCAATCAATTAATAGTCTAATCTTACAAGACTAGAAACCATTCTCTCCAACATCTTTGTGTATCTTTATTATGACCTATTAAATACTGCTTTTATTTTATCCTGAGGTTAAATCTTATTTTTAGTTTATAGGTAATATTTTAATATAATACTAAGTATTAATACTGGTATATAAAGTATTTTATAATGTTTTAGAATGGTTAAATTTAGATAATTCTTTGGTGTTTTTTTTTTAAAGTAAAACTTGAAAGTTTGACTATTCAGTAAGACTCCATCCTTGAGGCTGCATTCAGTTGAGATGTTGTATGGAGTTGAACAGTGTTGCCTAAAATTCATGTCTGCCCCAGAACCTCAGAATGTGATCTCGTTTGGAAATAAGGTCTTTGTAGACACAATTGATTGGGGTGGGCCCTAAGTCCAATGACTCGGTGTCGTTAGATACACAGGAAGAAGGCCTTGTGAAGACAGAAGCAGAGACCAGAGGAGTACTACCAAAAGCCAAGGAGTGCCAGGGATTGCTGGCAATCATAAACTAGAAGGGACGTCGAAGAATGAAGGGAAGAGCATGATTGCTGACACCTTGGTTTCAGACTTCTAGCCTTCCGAAATGCGAGACTAAGTTTTAGCTGTGTTGTCACCCAGGTTGCAGTAATTTTGTATTGGCAGCCCTTAAAAATGAATACAGATGTTAACGCAAGCTGAATTGCTTCTTTTAAAAGAAACATTTATGGAACATCAATGTTTTAAAAAGCTTAAATTCAAGTGATCTGTTGTTACCAATAGGGAACAAGGACAGAAGCCTTCAAGTTTCAAGTGTTATACTCTTTCCACTATACCGTATTCTCCTATCCATCCATCCATTCAATAGTTACCATATGCTTACAGTGTGCCAACTATTGATACCTTCTCTCACAGTGACCTCATTTAGTCTCATTCAATAGTTTGTGAAAGTCCTTCATGTCAATGCATATATCCCTATATCAGGTATTTTTTAATAACTGTATGTATAGTGTTTCACTGATTGCATGCAGAAGATTTTAAGCAATATCAGTGAGAATTTAAATTACTTTCAACTATAAAACAGCATCATAAATACTGAGATGAACATAATTATGTGCGCTCAGTTAATCAGTCGTACCTAACTCTGACTCCATGGACTATAGCACACCAGGTTCCTCTGTCCACAGGATTTTCTTTAGGCAAGAATACTGGAGTGGGTTGCCATTTCCTTCTCCAGGGGATCGTCCCAACCCAGGGATCCAACCCCCATCTCTTGTATCTCCTATATTGTCAGGCAGATTCTTCACCACTAATGCCACAGGGGAAGCCCAAATGTTGTGACACACGGACAGTAGCCTGCCAGCCTCCTCTGTCCACGGAATTCTCCAGGCAAGAATACTGGAGTGGGTTGCCATTTCCTTCTACAGGGATTTTAAAATATTATTAAAAAATACTTCCGTTCAGTTCAGCTCAGTCGCTCAGTCGTGTCCAACTCTTTGCAACCCCATGAATTGCAGCACGCCAGGCCTCCCTGTCCGTCACCAACTCCCGGAGTTCACTCAAACTCACGTCCATCGAGTCAGTGATGCCATCCAGCCATCTCCTCCTCTGTCATCCCCTTCTCCTCCTGCCTCCAATCCCTCCCAGCATCAGAGTCTTTTCCAATGAGTCAACTCTTCACATGAGGTGGCCAAAGTATTGGAGTTTCAGCTTTAGCATCATTCCTTCCAAAGAACACCCAGGGCTGATCTCCTTTAGAATGGACTGGTTGGATCTCCTTGCAGTCCAAAGGACACTCAAGAGTCTTCTCCAACACCACAGTTCAAAAGCATCAATTCTTCAGCGCTCAGCTTTCTTCACAGTCCAACTTTCACATCCATACATGACCACTGGAAAAACCATAGCCTTGACTAGATGGACCTTTGTTGGCAAAGTAATAATGTCTCTGTTTTTCAATATGCTATCTAGGTTGGTCATAACTTTCCTTCCAAGGAGTAAGCATCTTTTAGTTTCATGGCTGCAGTCACCATCTGCAGTGATTCTGGAGCCCAAAAAAGTCTGACACTGTTTCCACTGTTTCCCCATCTATTTGCCATGAAGTGATGGGACCAGATGCCATGATCTTCATTTTCTGAATGTTGAGTTTTAAGCCAACTTTTTCACTCTCCTCTTTCACTTTCATCAAGAGGCTTTTGAGTTCCTCTTCACTTTCTGCCATAAGGGTGGTGTCATCTGCATATCTGAGGTTATTGATATTTCCCCGGCAATCTTGATTCCAGCTTGTGCTTCTTCCAGCCCAGCGTTTCTCATGATGTACTCTGCATGTAAGTTAAATAAGCAGGGTGACAATATACAGCCTTGATGAACTCCGATGAACATAATCGTACATACATCTAATACCCATGTCTGCATTTAAGGGAAAATCTCAGCATGGCTTCTAAGTCTAAGGGTAGTATGCACATTTTACTTAGTGATATGCATTGCCAAACTGTCCTCCACAAAGATTGTACCAATTGACATTTGTATCAACAGTGAGAAGCAAGTCCACTTCTCTCACCCACACTTGGTATTTTCATTTATGCCAATATTACAGGTGACCAATAATATCATTTTTGTTGTTTTTAGTCGTTAAGTCATTTTTGACTCTTTTTCGACCCACAGACTGTAGACCACCAGTCCTCTGTCTATAGGATTTCCCAGGTTCCTCTGTCCACAGGATTTCCAAGGCAAGAATACTGGAATGGGTTGCCATTTTCTTCTCCAGGGGATCTTCCCAACCCAGGGATCAAATCCACATCTCCTGTTCTGCAGGCAGATTCTTTACCACTCAGACACCAGGGAATGATATCACAGCTGTGCTTATTTGTATTTTGTGATTAGTTAAAGAGTTATTAAAGGATACAGTCTGACTTTCTGAACTTGCTGGTTCCACTGGTTCAAGTTACTTAAATTCTTGGTGCTTCAGTTTTCTCAATGGTAAAGCAAGGACAACATTAGCAGCTGGGAGAATTAACTGGGTTGCTGCTGCTAAGTCTGCTGCTAAGTCGCTTCAGTTGTGTCCGACTCTGTGCGACCCCATAGACGGCAGCCCACCAGGCTCCCCCATCCCTGGGATTCTCCAGGCAAGAACACTAGAGTGGGTTGCCATTTCCTTCTCCAATGCATGAAAGTGAAAAGTGAAAGTGAAGTCACTCAGTCGTGCCTGACTCTTAGTGACCCCATGGACTGCAGCCTACCAGGCTCCTCCGTCCATGCGATTTTCCAGGCAAGAGTACTGGAGTGGGTTGCTATTGCCTTCTCCGTTAACTGGGTTAATACCTATTAAATACTTACAACCATATATAGTTCACAGTGTTATTATTATAGTTCATATGTCATCTAATCCTTTCTTTGTATAGAAATTTCCTTTATATTCTTTTATGATGGAGGGTTCCTCTCTCTTATTAATTCATAAGAATTCTAGATCTTATCCCTTATCTGTCATGTAGTTGGTAAATACTTGGGTCAGTATGTCATTTGTTTGTCTACTTTATTTGATTTTTCTTCCTTTTATCTTTTTTGTTCCATTCCCCTAGAGAAATTTTATTTCATAATGTGTATATAGGCAGGTATATCAATCTTACCCTTATGGCTTTAAGATTTATGTGGATAAGAAAGCACTTTTTCACAAAAGAGTATTTTAGTTTACTGGTAAAGTGAAAGGCAGCTAACATTTTTATTTTTATTTTTCAGATGGAGAAATTTCTAGAAGGCTTCAGAGGTAATTTCTTGGTTAGAGTCTCATTAATTTAATATTCAGTGTGGGCAATACTGATAGATGGGGAAACCTATTATAATCTTTTCTCTTTAAAGTAAAAAATGAACACATCTCAATTAGTGATTTGGGACATTGCTGAAAACATTTCCTACACATATAGCTTCTCCACAAAGACTGATTACAAGTTTCCTGTTACAGACTCTCTATCAATCATAAATATTTCCTCCATAAACAAATGGGTGTCTATATCCTATGGAATTATATATATTGATTTTACATATTATGAAGAGATTTTTTTTACCGATATCCTAGATACAAAGAATCACAACATGGAAAGACAGGCTCTTAACTGAGAGTCTCGACTTTCACTCATTGGCAAACGCCAAATTAGAAACAAAACATTCTTACTGTATTTAATTTGCTCCATTTTCCTATCGAGGGAATTAATTTTTCAAAGGAAATTTCATTACGTTTACCTAGGTATGCCCCATCACTCTAGTTCTTCTCAGCTCTGTGCTAATTACCATCCAGATTTTGCATCTTTGTGGATTTTCTTGCATGCTTTCTTTCAGATAATTAATATGATTTAAATCTAACTGTATTTCATGTAACACCTATGGCGCCACACAGAACACCACCAACTCAATGTGATGCCATCATTACTTTTGGTGTGATCCAACTGCTAATTTTTTAGCCCATGTTGACAACTAACTAGAATTTATTTTCATTTTCTTAAAATAATATTAACCATTCTAGTGAAAATTAGATATTAGCTTCCCACCTACTGAATATGAACTTTGTAATTCTAATCTATTAAAAAGGTAACACAATAAGAGCATTCAAGTTTATCTGGCTTAATTTGTGCTTCACATACCCCTGTGATTGTTGTTCATTCTTCATTATTTGGTGCACACTTTACATACATTCTGGTTTACATTATAAACAAACAACAAAAAACAGAATTACTGCCACTTAAAAGAAATTCCCAAAGCAGAAACTCATCCATTTTAAATAAACACGGATTGTGCAACTACTGGTATGTAGCACTCAACTGAACATCACCCAACACAGACCAAGTCAGTCTGGAGTTAAAAATCTACCTGGGGAGGAAAAAAAAAATACTAGTAATCAACTGTTCTCTTTATCTGGACAACACAGCCTTCAAACGGTTACTAGAAATCCTTTGCTTTACTCAGATAACTCAATAAATAGAAACAATGTCTATAGTATTCCAAATTTCTCAAAAGGACATTAAGAACACCCCACCCCAGCAGTATTTCTCATTATACACTCCCTGCTTCTTACACAACTATCATAATGTCCATAAAGTGCCCCAAGTATGCTCTATCCACTTCCTAAATGAGACGTGCACATTTCTATTTCTTTTGCTAAGGGGACATGACCCCCGCTTCCAATCCTCGCCTCCTCATCTCGACCACTCACTCAAGATCTACCTACCTCAAATGTCATTTCTTCCGCGAAAGGCTAGCCATCTCCAGTAACTGTTTTCCAGCTTTCTTTGGCAAAAAGTGCACTATTTGTTAGCAGTGGGATTATTTATGCAATGAAGATTTTAAAGAAAACAGAGTATTTTACAAATTAGCTTACATAAGAAGTAATTTGCCAACACTCCTACTCAGGTCAAACATGTTAATAAGCCAACGGGATGTCAGGTGACCTGGGTTTTAGTTCCAAGCCTTGACTACTTTGTGATGTGATCTTGGGTAAGCCGCTTAATTTCTCTGGATTGCAGGTTCAACATCTGTAAAATGAGGGGGCTGGACTAGATGATCCCCAGGGTGTGTTACAGTGCAAAAATGGAAAGAAAGAAACACATCTTAAATTCACTTTATTAACAGAGGAAATCAAACTATCAGCACAGACTGATAATCTTTTCTATTTACAAAGCTGATAAATAATATTCTGAAACTGACCCTAAAATGCTTAGTTGGGTTTTCAGGTCAATAAACATAGCACTTTAAGTTTAACTATCAATTTCTCTTCACTTTACTGATATATCTTTCATCCTTAGGTCTCAAAAATTGCCATAAAATTTCTTGTTTCTTTGCAATTCATGATATAATTCATCCCAGTCTGGTGTTTTATCAATTTAACAGTTCTAATTGCCTTATTATCTGCTCTGGTGCAATAGTAAAGCCTTTGAACATTTCATTTACCTTACCAACAAGAAAATCCCGTATCTCAGCCTTAAGGATATTACCTCCACCTCTTGGATGAGCAGAGGCATGAAGAACTTAAGCTCCCTGGAAAGCCAATATAATCTATCACTATTTAACTGTTTGTCAATGTTTATGTCTGTCTCAACTCACATTTAATGGGGCTTTTTATTGTTATTTTCCACTATAAAATTTTGAAGACACCTAAATGTCACTAATTCCCTTCTAAGTTTAGCACGTCTATTGTAGTCTTGCTTACCTGGGAGTCACAGTAACATGATGCAAATGCTTGGGTTGTGGAGTTAGGCAGACCAACTCCAAATCTGAGTTCTGACCTTTGCTATTTACATGACCTTAAGCAAGATACTTGCCTCTCTGAGCCTGCTTCTCCACATAAAATAGGAAGACTGACGACGCTCTAACATTGTAGTGAATATAAAATATGTACTAATGCTGCACACATAACAAGTAATCAGTAACCGTTACTCATGTCCTTCCCATACCAAGCATTCCCACTTGGCTGTGATTCTGCTTATTTAGCTGGCCAGTGTGAATAGATTTTAGTCACCAGATACTTTTATCAGAGAGTTTCCACACGGCTGGTTGTAACCCATTAGTCAGGACTGTAACCCTTGACTCCTGAAATCAATTCAGGGGTTGTGGTCAACACTGTTTTAATGGAAGAGAACAGAACTAGAAACATCAGAGTATATCATAAGTAGTAAAAAAAATTAAGTTATTTCATTTAACTTTTGTTTCAGTTTTATAAATACGTATGTGTATGTATCTACTGTGTTATGCAAAAATAATCTATTTCTTATTCTGGGTTAGATCAAAAAAGTTTGAAATATACTGTTCTATGGAAAAGGTCAGTTATCTTTAGTTGGATCACTTCCCTTCCCTGCCCATCTTACTTAGGGAACATACTACTAAGACCAGCATTTCAGTAGCTCAAAGTCAGGAAGCCAACCAACACTATTCCTCTACAGAAACAGCTATATATACATATATTCTTCAGGTTACCTACATTCTTAATAACAATAAGAGGCTGAAATGATACCCTTAGAAATACTTAGTGAAGTAGCTCAGTTGTGTCCAACTCTTTTCGACCCCATGGACTGTAGCCTACCAGGCTTCTCTGTTCGTGGGATTTTCCAGGCAATAGTACTGGAGTGGATTGCCCTTTCCTTCTCCAGGGGATCTTCCAGACCCAGGGATCAAACCCAGGTCTCCCACATTGTAGACAGATGCTTTACCGTCTGAGCCACCAGGGAAGTCCTTAGTTCAGTTCAGTTCAGTCGCTCAGTTGTGTCCGACTCTTTGCGACCCCATGAATTGCAGCACGCCAGGCCTCCCTGTCCATCACCAACTCCCGGAGTTCACTCAAACTCACGTCCATTGAGTTGGTGATGCCATCTAGCCATCTCATCCTCTGTCGTCCCCTTCTCCTCCTGCCCCCGATCCCTCCCAGCATCAGAGTCTTTTCCTATGAGTCAACTCTTTGCATGAGGTGGCCAAAGTACTGCAGTTTCAGCTTTAGCATCATTCCTTCCAAAGAACACCCAGGGCTGATCTCCTTTAGAATGGACTGGTTGGATCTCCTTGCAGTCCAAGGGACTCTCAAGAGTCCTCTCCAACACCACAGTTCAAAAGCATCAATTCTTCGGCACTCAGCTTTCTTCACAGTCCAACTCTCACATCCATACACGACCACTGGAAAAACCATAGCCTTGACTAGATGGACCTTTGTTGGCCAAGTAATGTCTCTGCTTTTCAATATGCTATCTAGGTTGATCATAACTTTCCTTCCAAGGAGTAAGCATCTTTTAATTTTATGGCTGCAATCACCATCTGTAAGTGATTTGGGAGCCCAAAAAAATAAAGTCTGACACTGTTTCCACTGTTTCCCCATCTATTTGCCATGAAGTGATGGGACCAGATGCCATGATCTTCATTTTCTGAATGTTGAGTTTTAAGCCAACTTTTTCACTCTCTACTTTTACTTTCATCAAGAGGCTTTTGAGTTCCTCTTCACTTTCTGCCATAAGGGTGGTGTCATCTGCATATCTGAGGTTATTGATATCTCTCCTGGCAATCTTGATTCCAGCTTGTGCTTCTTCCAGTCCAGCATTTCTCATGATGTACTCTGCATAGAAGTTAAATAAACAGGGTGACAATGTACAGCCTTGACGTACTCCTTTTCCTATTTGGAACCAGTCTGTTGTTCCATGTCCAGTTCTACCTGTTGCTTCCTGACCTGCATATAACTACTCATCAAATCCGCATCTCATATTTCTCTTCTTTTGAAACGCAGTAGCCAAGTAAAAGGCTCCCTGGGGGCCATAAAAAAAAAAATACTAAAGAAATTTACAACCAGAAACTCAGGTTATCCAAATAAGAATTCAAAACTAAAAGCTAAAATGTATTCCATAACTACAACCCCTTCAGTAAATTAATCTTTTTTCAGAAGAATATTTATCATTTAAAGCAGATCCAATTTATTATTTTTTTTCTTGTCAATTTCTTAAACATTTTTATTGGAGTATAATTTATTTACAATACTGTGTTAGTTTCAGGTGTACAGCAAAGTGAATTATTCATACATATAAATATATCCACTATGCTTTTTTTAAAGATTCTTTTCCCATATAGACCATTACAAAGTACTGAGTTCTATGTGCTATACAGCAGGTTCTTATTAGTTATCTACCTTATATATAGTAGTTTGTATTCATGAGTCCCAATTTACCCCTCTCCCTTCATAAACTCGGGTAACTCTTAAGTTTGTTCTCTATATCTGTGACTCTACTTGTTTTGTAAGTTCATCTGTAACTTTCTGTTTAGATTGCTATCCTATGACATCTGTCTCTCTGTGTCTGACTTACTTCACTCAGTATGACAATCTCTAGGTCCATTCATGCTGCTGCAAATGTCATTATTTTGTTCCTTTTTATGGCTGAGTAATATTCCATTGTATGTACATACCACAACTTCTTTATCTATTCCTCTGTTGATGAACATTTAGGTTGCATCCATGTGTTGGTTATTCTAAAGTGAAGAAGTGAAGTCACTCAGTCGTACCCGACTCTTTGTGACCCCATGGACTGCAGCCTACCAGGCTCCTCTGTCCATGGGATTTTCCAGGCAAGGGTACTGGAGTGGGTTGCTATTTCCTTCTCCAGAGATCCTTCTGACCCAGGGATCGAACCCGGGTCTCCCACATTGTAGGCAGACGCTTTACCGTGTGAGCCACCAGGAAAGTCGGTTATTATAAACAGTGCTGCAATGAACACTGGGGTGCATGTATCTTTTTGAATTATGTCCAGGTATATGCCCAGGAGTGGGATTGCTGGGTTATATGGTAGTTCTATTTTTAGTCTTTTAAGGAACCCCTGTACTGAAACCTATAGTGGCTGGACCAATTTACATTCCCACCAACAGTGTAGAAGGGTTCCCTTTTCTACACACCTATTTATTGTTTGTAGATTTGTGATGATGGCCATTTTGACTGGGTTCATTGTAGTTTTGATTTGCATCTTGATTTGCATTTCTCTGATATTTAGTAATGCTGAACATCTTTTCTTGTCCTTTTTGGCTATCTATATGTCTTCTTTGGAGAAATGTCTATTTAAATCTTCTGCCCATTTTTTGATTGGGTTATTTGTTGACACTGAACTGCATGAGCTGTGTATTTTGGAGATTAATCCCTGTTGGTTGTATCATATTTTCTCCTATTCTGAGGGTTGTCTTTTTGTTTTGTTTATGGTTTCCTTTACTGTGCAAAAGCTTCTAAGTTTAATTAGAACCCATCTGTTTATTTTTGTTATTTTCATTATTCTAGGAGGTGGATTGAAAAAGATCTTGCTGCAATTTATGCTAAAGAGTTTTCTGCCTATGTTTTCCTCTGAGAGCTTTACATTTGTAAAGCTGTCTGATCTTACATTTTAGGTCTTTAATCCATTTTTAGTTTATTTTTGTGTCTGGTGTTAGGGAGTATCCTAATTTCATTCTTTTACAAATAGCTGTTCAGTTTTCCCAGAACTGTGCTTATAAAAGGGACTATTTTTTCTCCACTGCACACCCTTGCTTCCTTTGTTCAGGTGGCCATAGGTGCATGAATTTACCTCTGGGCTTTCTACTCTGTTCCACCTATTTACAGTTCTTTTTCTATGCCAGAACCATACTGTTTTGATTACTGTAGCTTTGCTCCTTGGAAGAAAAGCTATGACAAACCTAGACAACATATTAAAAAGCAAAGCTATCACTTTGCCAACAAAGGTCCATGTAGTCAAAGCTATGGTTTTTCCCAGTAGGCATGTACGGATGTGAGAGCTGGACCATAAAGAAGGCTGAGTGCCAAAGAATTGATGCTTTCAAACTGTGGTGCTGGAGAAGACTCTTGAGAGACCCTTGGACAGCAAGGAGATCAAACCAGTCAATCCTAAAGGAGATCAACCCTGAATACTCATTGGAAGGACTGATGCTGAAGCTCCAATACTTTCACCACCTGATGCAAAGAGCCAACACACAGGAAAAGATCCTGATGCTGGGAAAGACTGAAGGCAGGAAGAGAAGGGGGCAATAGAGGATGAGATGGTTAGATGGCATCACTGACTATATGGACAAGAGTTTGAGCAGACTTTGGGAGATAGTGAAGGACAGGGAAGTCTGGCATGCTGCAGTCCATGGGGTCACAAACGATGGAATACAACCAGTGACTGAACAACAACAACACAGCTCTGTAGTATAGTTAAAGCAGATCCAATTTAAATGGGAGTTAGGGGAAAGGTGTTAGGGAAAGCTTTCTCAAGATAGTGATATCAAAATTAGGATTTGAGAGATGAATAAGAATTAGTAAAGAAGAGATCAAGAGTATGGCAGGAGTAGCAAGCAGGGTGGCAGCATTTTAAGTACCAAGAAGAGCACAAAAGATTCTAAAGTGAGAGAGAATATGGAAAGTTAGTTAGAGAATTAAATACGGCTGATTCACTGAGTGTGGAAAAGTAGCAAAGGATTAAATAAGAAAGTAAGGGCCTAAAACATAATATTATAAAGTCATATTAAAGAATTTGGATTTTTCCTAAATGTATTTGACACACATATCAGGTGAGTGACCAAGTCAATCATATTTATCTTTTAAGAGGATCACTATGAAAAAAAAAGATCACTATGACTGCAATATGGATAATGTAACAGAGAGGGGCAAGGCTAGGGGGCAAGGCAGAGAAGGGAAGTGTGGTCTTAATTCAGGAGAAAGATGGTTGTGGTCAAGGGTGGTAGCTGCAGGAATGAAGAGACGTGGATAAAAACTGACAATTATTTTAGCCATGGTGAATGATGGATGTGAGAAGATAAGGGAACAGGAGAAGCCAAAGGTAAGTGGGCAGACGGTGGTGTGGCAGAGCCAGGGCCTGAGATAATGAGACCAGGAGGAAGAATGTGGGAGACAGAAAATACAGAATTAGAACCTTTTGGATCATGTTATATTGGAGGAGCCTATGTGACATTAAAGTGAAAACGTCCAGAGGTATCAGAGTTCAAGAGGAAGACATATACGAGGGAATCAGGAACATACTGATGTAACTGGGGTCATAAGAGTGCAGGAGGCTGCTCATTGGAGTGTTTACAAAGTGAGATGGGAAATGAGCTCCAGGAAGAGTCCCAGAGAACATTTGAGAGAGGGTAGGCTACACTATTGGAGAAGGCAATGGCACCCTACTCCAGTACTCTTGCCTGGAGAATCCCATGGACAGAGGAGCCTGGTAGGCTGCAGTCCATGGGGTTGTGAAGAGTCGGACAGGACTGAGCGACTTCACTTTCCCTTTTCACTTTCATGCATTGAGAAGGAAATGGCAACCCACTCCAGTGTTCTTGCCTGGAGAATCCCAGGGACAGAGAAGCCTGGTGGGCTGCCGTCTATGGGGTCACACAGAGTCGGACACGACTGAAGCGACTCAGCAGCAGCAGCAGCAGCAGGCTACACTAATGCAAGATGACGTACATCTGCTTTTGTTAAAACTGATGTATAACTGATATATAACATCATATAACATCTAGTGTACAACATGATTCAACACTTATGCATATAGCAAAATGAAAAAGAAAAAAGATCACCACAATACCTGTCATCATAGGGAGTTACAAAATATTTTTCCTGTGACGAGAAATTTTACATCTGTCTTATTCACCATTATACCCCTAAGTATCTGTCATATATTAGTGGCTCAATCAATTTTTTACATAAATAGGAAAAGAAGAAAAAACAAAAATAAGACTAAGGAGGAGTAAAGAGGTAAAAGGTAGACTACTGCAGTATCACTGCAGCCAGGGAAAGAAAATAGGATAGAAAGCTTTTCAAGGAGGGGGAAGGGCTCCTGTCAATGGCTGCTAGTAAGTCAAGATAAATTCTATTAGATATTATGAGTGACCTTTGTTTTACTGTTGATGAATTCTTTTGGCAAGTCTGGCTCATAGGGAGGGAAATGAGATAAAGACCTTTTTTTGCTGTTGATTTTTTAAGATATTAGTAGTTTCACCATGTTTGCATAGCTGTTGGGAATAAACTGATGAAGAGATTAAAGAAAGAGACACACACAGAGCGCGAGGACGGGCTCTGGTGCAGAGAGAGAGTGGCGGCTTCAACAGAGGCTCAGATCCCTGATTCTGCGAGAAAGCAGTGAGCAGGGTCAGGGTGCAGACGCATGCAAACCTGGAGGCTGGATGGTGCTTCGGACACATACAAAGAGTATGTGATTCTGCCATTAGCCAGGGAAGACTTCAGGAAAGAAGCAATGATTCAGAAGAGACCTAGGGTAGAAGGGAAGTTAGAGGGAGGGAAGATATATATATATATATATAGTTACAACTGATTTGCAGTGTTGTGTGCCAGAAACCAGCACAACATTTAAAGCAATTATCCTCCAATTAATAAAAACAGAAAAGACCTAAACATGGAGGACTAAGTATTATTCAAAGCAGTATGTTGGGGAACGCTCTAGTCAGATGAAACTGCATATTTAGAAAAGGGAGAAGGGAGACTTCATATTAAATAATTAATATATTTACCAATCCCAAAAACAAAGAGTAGGGAAATTAGCTTGAGCCTGAATTTAGCCCTTGCCTAAACTTCATTTCCTCCTCAGACTGCTGCTGATATAGTTTGGGGAATACTTTCTGCCCCGAAAGGCTGCTCTAGCTATCCCAATCAGAGGGCTCTCTGACAACCAAGGATGAGAATATGTGAAGAGCTGAGCACTGATTCATCAGCCTGTCATTCAGCTATGAACCAAACACTTCTTGAGTAACTACTAAGTTCAAGGCACCATCTTGGATTCTGGAGACTGCAAAGAGAATAAAGCATGTCTTGTATAGCTTAGTCCCTTTGTGGATAGAATAAGTGAAATGTTATCTGAGGCCCAGAGCCCAAAGCAAGTATTTACTCCTTTCTACCCCTTACTCCCTGATTTTCTGTTGTCTTATGCCTCTTCCATCTCTCACTGATTCCTTCCCTTCTTCTGCCAACCTCTCTAGTCATAAAATTAAAGTGTAAAAAAATTTTACTATTTTTCCCCTATATGTCACTGGTCTCCAAAATATTAATACAGAAGACATTTGTGGACTTAACATTTGAGGGCTTAACTCTCAGTGGTGGTGGTAGATTAGTCGCTAAGTCATGTCCAACTCTCATGGACTGAGGCCCTTCAGGCTCCTGTCCATGGGATTTTTTCAGTAAATATCCTAAAATGTTCATGTAATATAGTTTTAATTTTGCGGAAATAGTTACAGTTTTCAGCTTTGTGGTGTTCAGGAACAAGTCATCAATACAGTGAACGAGTCTGACAACTGTCTGGAATCCAATCTCAATGTAGTGATTCTTTCGTCTATGTGTGATACAACTCTACTAAAAGAACTAACCACAAACAAAAATCCATTTCTTTGAGAAAAAGAGCCAGAAAATAAGTCAATTGCTAATGGTAGTGATAACAGTAGTAAAGGAATCTAAGAAAATTACTGCACTCACCAATATGGGGGATTTGAAAAGGTCTCAGAACATATTCCTCAAAAAAACATAAACTGTCCATTTCTATGCCATTTTCTAGCAACATGACAAACAATAGCCAAATTAATTGGCCTGAGATTTGCAATAACAGAGTTCTTAAAGATTTGATAATCAACTATAGAATTAAGGTACTTAACCACACCAGTGGACTCAAAAGACTGGCTAGAATTAAATATGGTGTGGATCAGTCAGACTGTCCCTCAACTACAAATCTAGACTTCTTTCCTCCATTATTTTGTCAACTATTCTCTTACTATCTCCTCAATACCCACATACTCTAAGTGCTCCAGCCATCACATTTTGTTCACTTCTGAAATATATTGATTCACACCTCCATGCTTTTGTACCTATTAGTTCTATCTAGAATGTGAATTCTACAAGATTTCACTCAAGTGTCACTTGTGATAAGCTTTCTCTAACCCTAGAGCAGTGGTTCTCAACAAGGACAATTTTATTCCCTACCTACCAGTAGAGCATTTGACAATCGTCTGGAGACAATTTTGGTTGTCGTGTGTGTGTGTGCACGTGTGTGCGTGCATATGCATGCGCACATGTGTGCGTTGGGGGTAAGGCTGGAGAGGGAAGGTGACATCTAGAGGGTAGAGGCCAGGTTTACTGCTAAACACCCTACAATATAAAGGAGAGCCTTCACCCAGTCCCCAAAAAGAATTAACCAGGCCAAAACGTCAAAAGTGCCAAGGTTTAAAAACTCTCCTAGAGGCAGCTTGTCATAACCTTGTCTGGATTCACAGAGCATTCTGACCTGACTCACATGACCTCTGTCTTTCTCTGACACCATGAGTTCCAAGAAAACACAAGGTATTATTCACCTTTCTATATCTAATGACCTCATACAGTCTCACCACTTTTATAAATTTGTCAAAGTAAAAACAAAAAGGTAGAGTCAGCACACTGGTGTTTCTCAACAGGTGCTCTCATCCTGGCTCTACTACCATTTTTGAGTTGTTTGTTTACCTTTGGGAAAATTATTTAAACTCTGTTTCTTCATCTGTAAAATGGGGCTCACTGCAATTACTTCACATATGGATTATGAGGCTTAAACAATAAAGACACATGAAACACTTAGCTAATGTATGTCATGCCGTGAAAGCTCAAAAAAAATCAACACTGCTGTTCCCACGTCCTTTTATGTTGGCAAAATAAGCAAAGGGAAGCTACAGGTAAGAGCAGGAGGTACGGAGAAGAAATTTTAGAAGCAGAAAACATTAGTATCCAGCAAGTCAATTTTAAAAATGATATATGACTGCCTTTCTGTTTTCAGCAATTCTCTCATCATTCATTGAGTTTAAGGCAGTACTTTGTATAATATTTATTTATAACTCAAAGCAATGCTATAATATTTATTTTTAATTAAAACTACTGACCTTGCTATTAAAATAAGTTTAAGTCACAAACTTAGTTTATCCAAGCGTAGTTTATCTAACACTGTATCCTAAGTGAAATACTGCTCTAAAGCTAATAAAGATTTGACTTCGTTTTCAAACAACCTTGAAGCTGATTGCATGATGTAAGTAAATGCTGAAGAATGTATCAACTGGATTAAATAATGTTGTAATGTATGTAATTTGGATAAATTAAGACTTGACCAAAAATTGGGGGCTTTGATAATTCTTAAAAGTGAAAACTAAAGCATAGCTCCTAATTTGTGGTCTAGATGGTACTTTTTGTGTGACCACAGGAATGAACAATATATATACAAAATGCATTACTATGAAGCATGAAACATAAAGGGGCTTCCCTGGTAGCTCAGCTGGTAAAGAATCCGCCAGAAATGCAAGAGACCCTGGTTCAATTCCTCGATCAGGAAGTTCCCCTGAAGAAGCAGAGAAGCTCAGTAGGTTACAGTCCATTGGGTCGCAAAGAGTTGGACACGACGGAGCAACTAAGCCAGAAAAGGCAATGGCACCCCATTCCAGTACTCTTGCCTGGAAAATGCCATGGACAGAGGAGCCTGGTAGGCTGCAGTCCATGGGGTCGCTAGGAGTCGGACACGACTGAGTGACTTCACTTTCACTTTTCACTTTCACTCATTGGGAAGGAACTGGCAACCCACTCCAGTGTTCTTGCCTGGAGAATCCAGAGGACGGTGGAGCCTGGTGGGCTGCCATCTATGGGGTCGTTCAGAGTCGCAGCAGCAATGTACCAAAAGCTTAGAAAATGAATATAAAAGTGTTAGTCTTTCTTTAAAAAGCTAATGTCTATTAACAGCTTAAAAAAAAAAAAACAGAGCACCGTAGGGGGTTAATACGTTGTTGTCTGAATCACTTTCATCAGTTTAAGTACCTATTAGTCCTTATTAGCAATGTGCTAGCAAGGTGCTATTGGTCTTTTAAAGTCTATTCTGCTTATTCTTAATCTCTTTGACCAGATAGCTTTTGGCAACAGTATTTGAAACATAAAGTTTAGATATGTATTTTCCTTTAGATTTTTTTAGATTTGTATTTGAAAAATGTTTTAGGGATCTGCTCAAAATGTATTTAAATTGTCAGCACATCTGTATAACTAATCTGTTAGTATCTTACCATTTTCAACAAATATTAAAGAACTCTCCAAAATTTCTCTTAAGGGGAGAAATCAAGATGGTATTCTCACAAACCAAAGCAAGTCACATGGTCTCCTAAGTAAAAACATTAACGCAGAACTGAATATCAAAGTAATGTTCACAAAGTAAAACTGGACTATTTATTAAGCTTAGTTCTAGCATAACCAATAGTTATTCTTCAGATTTTCACAAATGTATTGTTTAAAAACTAAAATTCAAATAATAAAACAGAGAAACAACTTATGGTCAAAGTTCCCTAAACCTAGATTTAAGGATCAAACTTTGAATAAAACCTAACTTAAAATATTTTTTGCAACAGTTTAGAACAGAAAAAGCCATTCTAAGGAATTCACATTTGTGCAATGACCAAGTGTAGTACTTGTAGAAAGCCTCCCAGTTCTAGCTCTACCAGTAATTAGCTGAATAATCCAGAGACAATTATCTCCTTGCTTGTTGTTTTTGCTGGGGGGAGGGGTAGCAGTGGGAAACTGGAAGATAAGGAATCCCTAAGGGGTGCTTCATCAACTTTACAATTTAGTGTTTCAAAAGGAAAAAGAGTTTCTCCTTTTAGGACTATAGTCAATGGTGAAATTAAATTGCTCAACTTACCTGTATGCCTCATCTGTCCTTATCTTGTTATTTCAACAATGTGGAAAGCACTTTCCTATAAACACTAAGCATATTTGGGCAGTTTCATTTATCCTGTTGGAGGAATTCAGAACAAGCCTCCCCAAATGTGTCACCTTGGCATATGGATTATTTTGACCTAAAAGGCAATAGAGATCCCACAGACTCAAGAGAAACTTCTGCCCCTTCCTAGACTACTAAGAATAATTTAAATTGAAGGTCTTTCAAAGTCAGAATTATTAGAAAAAATAAACTTTACTGAGTGACCCATTATATAGCAGGGCAAATTTCTAACCAAACATCTGCTCTTCTTATTGTCCTGTGAAATGTCTTTCCCCTCTTTGATGCCCTTTTCCACTCCTAGCTTAGGACAGCATATATACAGTTGACCCTTGAACAACCCAGCTTTGAATCACAAGTCACTTATACATGGATTTTCTTCAATAAATATACCTGTACTCACCAGCTCCACATCTAGATTCAAACAACTTTGGATTGTGTACTATGTCTACGATTCTTGGTTGGCAGAATCCACAAATGAGAAATGTGCAGATACAGGAGGCCGACTGAGACTTGAACATTCAAGGTCTTTGTTGTCTGCAGTAAGCCCAAGAACTAATCCTCTGCAGATACTGTGACAACTACATCATTTAACCCTTTCTGTCTTTAAACCTCTTATGTATGTGGGTTTCCTTTATATATAAAATTTAATGTATTAATCTGTGTTATATCAATTTGATTACTAGACCAGTCAAAAACACCTTTGAAGAACAGAGGAAAAACTGTCCTTTCCAACACTTCTGACAAGAAAGTCAGGAGACCTCATGGGTTGGGTACCGCTCACTCCCACGGTGGAGTAGGAAGATTCTGGGACCTCTGACAAGAGCCAGCAAAAGGTGCAATTCTCACTATGACAGACATCCAAGTCTCTATCTGCAGTCAGGTGGAAGCAGAATGGTGGTAGGAGTCTTGTTCTTTCCCTTTCTAAATATAGATTAGCAGGAAAAAATATTTCTGGAACTAGCTCCTTCTGCCTTGCGACTCTTGGTTATTTGGTATGAGTACTCATGGATTTTGTTGATCCTTTGCCTCCCAGAAATGGCCACTGTTTCCTTGCTCTACATCTTAAGAGCTTGGCTTTGTGACTAGTGAACAAAAACAGTCTCTCTGGTCTCTGCCATCCAGAAGCTGTGCTTACTGGGGTACAGCTGGTGGCCACTTGAATAGACAAGCTTTCAGAAAATCTCTTTGTACTTGCTATGCCAGTTCTCAAGGGAGTTTGTCCCAGTCCATAAGGGGCATCTGCCATCTCAACCTCTGTAGCTTTCAATGAAGGACCTGAATTTTTGAGACTATCTTTGAAAGTGAACTTACTGAATCTTGTAAGTGCTACAATTTTTTTTTTTTTTTTGTACTCTCATATGGAACATCTCTTTCATCACTGGTTAAGCCATAATAAGGTTTATTGGTTTGAGTCACTATTGAGATTAAATTGACTATATTAGAAAGAAAAACATTTTCTTTTAGAGAGACCTCTTACCCTAAACAACTGTCTCACTGAAAGACAAAGCTAAGCAAATACAACGTAGTGTAACAGTAGCTTCAGGGGCTCCTTTAACAAAAGAGGTTATACTCCATATAATTCCTCCTTCTGAGAGCCCAAAGAAGTAAATGCAACACTTGCTATTTTATAAGCAAGTGTAAGAACTGCAGTTCTGGAAGATGCAGACATATCTTTTTTAAAGGCCAACATCTTATAAGCTTGTTTTGTGTTCTGAGAACTTGGCTTGCTAACCATTAGGCTAAGGACTCTGAAATATGGCTGGACAGAAAGGTGGGGTGAATTCCATTTGTAGCTAGGGTCCTACTAAACTGGTGCCAGCTCTCAGAGGAGTTACAACCTAGAATTACAACGGCTATTATGAGGGAAAGCATGATGCTAAAGGATACATGCACACCAATGTTCACTGCAGCACTGTTTACAATAGCCAAGAAATGTCCATCAGATAGAGGAATGGATAAAGAAGATGTGGTTCATATACACAACAGAATATTACTCAGCCACTAAACAAAATGAAATCATGCCATTTACAGCAACATGAATGGACCTAGAGATTGCCACACTGAGTGAGGGAAGTCAGGGAAGGAGAGACACTGCATGACATCCCTTATGTGTGGAATCTAAAAAGAAACAATACAAATGAACTTATTTGCAAAACAGAAAGACACTCACAGACTTAGAGAACCAACTTGTGGTTGCGGGGATAGTTAGGCAGTTTAGGAAGGACACGTACACAATGCTATATTTAAAATATATTTGCCTTTGAAATCTTGTATTATCACTTTGGTGAAATATATAATTAAGTATTGTTTCATAACAATCTGTGATCCTATTTAGTCAAATGTCCAAATCTTTTAGTACTTTTGACAAAGTTCCCAAAACCAAAGACTGAAGTCCTTTTGACCTCTTGCGAAACTTTGGGATTTTTCAGAGGGCCCCAAAACATTTCAAAGGATTTGCTCTTTCTTCTTATAAAAAGAGATATGCTATATTAATTAGGCTTATTTGGTATGTCAAATTACATGGCAAGCAATGTCAAATAAGTGATGCTAAAACCTTCTTAGATTAGATTTGTGTAGATCTATGTTATTAACCTAAGTGCTCCTGAAATAAGAAATTCTTACAAATTAGATGTATCCTGGTATAACATTAACAGCTTTAATTCCAGTTATTATTCTAATATGTTGAATGTTATAGAAATAACCAAACTTCCTTGTCAATTCCATTATAATGAACTCATTGAATCTGTAAAAATAGACACTTAAATCATTTGTCATATACAACTATTGCTTTACTCTGATGCTTTACAAAATGCTTCACCTTCAAGGAAATTCATAGAAAAGATCCTGACAAATACTCTAGAATGAAGGTTTTTTATAACTTTAGGATTCTTTATAACATGTAACTGGGTAAAATTTTCTAAAACTTTAATGGAAAACTGATTTATAAAGCTGCTAACCTAAGATGAAGATCAACAATAATCAGTTACAGGAGATTAAATGAACTAATAAGGATGATCATAATCTTTATGACTTCTCATGCTGGTTCTCTAACATTTTGTTTTCCAGATGTTAAAAAGCCTTTCCTCTTAAGCTCACTATGACTTATAGCGATTTGGTAACTTATGCCTTTGTAACAGAACTGAATCATTTCTTTCTTTCTCCCTATCTGATCCTTCCAGAATTTTGAAACTCTGAATATTCTTATTTTCATAGCACTATACTTATCTGCATAAATTCAAAAGGAATCTGATCTACTTATAACAGGATATAATTGGAAACGTTGGTCATATTGCCAAGGTTTTGGCTGGAATGTCATGTTTAAGAACGTACCTAGACTGACTCAAATAGTGACCAAACAGATTTAAGGAACTAAGACTGACTTTGAAAAGTTAAAGTGTAAAAAAAAAAAAAAAAAGAAAAGTTAAAGTGTTAGTCACTCACTGTGTCCAACTCTGTGACCCCATGGATTGTAACCTGCAAGACTCCTCTGTCCATGGGATTTTCCAGGCAAGAATATTGGAGTGGGTTGCTGTGCCCTTCTCCAGGGCCTGAAATGAGACACAATTGTTTAACTGAACCGACTTATTGTCAGGACTAAGAGACTGAGTGAGGTGAAGTAACCTACCAACTCAACTTCTGGACTGTGAGACTTCTCAGAGAAGTTTCAAAGGTGGGACTGAAGGGGTTCGGAATGAGCCTCCCTAAAATGTGCCGCTTTGACACGTGGATTGTTTTGAGCTAAAAGGCAATGAAGAACCTGCGGATCAAGAGAAACTTCTGCCCCTCCCTTAACTACCAAGGAGAATTTAAATTGTGTGTCTTCCCCAGAATCTGAATTATTAGCAAAAATATATTCTACCTGAGTGACCCATCTATATGGCAGGGCAAACAACTAATTACCAAACATCTGTTCTTACTGTTCTTATTATTGTTCTATGAACTATACCCTTCTCCTTTGAAGGCCCTGGCTCCTTTCCATTCCTTAGCTTGGACTGACATGCTTACCTCATTTTTCTATTCTGTCTTTGAAATGCTCAGGTATGTGGGGTTCCTGTACATACCAAGTTAAATTGGATTTTCTCTTGTTAATTTGTCTCATGTCAATTTAATTACTAGACCAGCTGAAAGAATCTTTGAGGGTAGAGGAAAATTTTTCCTCCCAACAGTTTAATTCTTTCCATATCAAAAGAATATTAAACTGCATATTAACAAACCACTGTATTAAATCATCAGTGGAATTACAAATAGAACTCTTTGGAGGGCAACTTGCCAGTATCTCTCAAAATTTAAAACACATGAGCCACCTAAGCCAGTGAATGGCAGCAGAAGATCCCACCAGAAGATCCCACCCCAAAATAGGTCACTTTAACATAAGGATAATTTTGAGCTGAAGGCAACTGAGAAAAAGCAGACACAAGAAGCGTCATCTGCCCTCTCCCACGTACCTAAAAGCGGGACATAAATTTGTAATGGTGTCTCTCCTCTCTTCTCTACCACAAGACAGAAGTTACCACCAGATTAATCACTCTAGACCCTTACCAGCCCAGAGAAGAACCAGAGGAATCTACACAACAAACTTTACTGATTAGCCCTTACCATTCAATAGTTATCTCCCCAATATTTACCTTCTCATAATCTGCTAGAAACTCAAAGCTCCTTTCCCTTGTATTATCTTTTCTCTACAAATTTATTGTTCTTTTGTTAAGATGCTATATAAGGCCAAGTTCTAACCATCCTTTTGAGTTACTCATTATTGAATATTTCTCTGTGTTTTTGTGTTAATAATTTGTTTTTTTCCTTGTTAATCTGTCTTTTGTCTAATTTATACAAGGTCCCAGCCAGAGTGTTTAGGAGCATACAGAAAAAAGTTTCTCTTTCCCTACACCAACAGTTCCACTTGTACGAATTTATTCTACAGATATATCTGCATGTTTGTAAAACTACACACATACAAGAAAACTCACTGAGGTATTTTTCACAATAAAATACTGGAAACAATATAGAAGTTCATCAATAGAAAAGCGAAATAGTGTTAGTTTGGCTCAGTTGTGTCCAATTTTGTGACCTCACGGACTGTAGCCCACCAGGTTCCTCTGTCCGAGGGATTTCCCAGGCAAGAATACTGGATTGGGCTGCCATTCTCTTCTCCAGGGGAATCTTCCCGACCCAGGCATCGAACCTGGGTCTCCAGCATTGCAGGTAGATTCTTTACCATCTGGGATACCAGGGAAAACTAATAGAAAACTGGGTTTTAAAAAAATGTGGTATGTCCATACAGAACACGCTTAAAATCAGCGTCTACAGAGAGGACTACTGTATGGTCAGGCCACTCAAGATGGCTGTTCTCTTGCTCGCTATACGTATCATGCTATGCTCAGCCAGCGCCTGCTTCATCTATATGCTACCCACAGGACTGATCTTCCTATCTAGCTGCCTAAGGCCCCAACTAGTGACTGTTCTTATCAAAGGGGCAGTGAGGAGTGTGCATCTCTGCCAGTTTCCCTGGTAACTGATAAGTCAACCTGACATCAATTCCCCCTATAACTGCCAAACCCCGCTCACTCCTCACAAAAACTGCCACCACATCCTGCCTGCCATCTGCCACACGTGGTGAGGTATCGCTCCAGGATCTTGCTTCAGACATGTTAGATTCCCTCTATCCAATAAACCACTGATATCTCTGTTGCTGACTCCAGGCTCTTTCTTTGGCCTTGAAACTGGGCAAGTATAGGCTTTGCAGGCCTGCAGAGCGGAGCCCAACAACTGTCATTTGTTTTTAAAGACATAAATGTAAATACTTAGGCAGGTACTGAATATCTCTAGAAGGATACACACACACACAAATGAGTGATAACATCGGCTCCAAGAGGGAAAAGCTGGGTGCCTAACGGACAGGGGTGAAGACCTATATTTCACTGTGCATCTATCTTTAAGTACCTTTGGAATTTTGTGCCATGTCTATACTGAAAATGGTTCAAAAGACTGTTTAAATATATTAAAGAGAGATGAAGAATGAGATACTGTTTCTGTTTTCAAGGAACTTAAAATGCCACTGAGTAAATTCATTCATTTTATATTTACCAAGAGTCTTTTTTTTTTTTTTTTTGGTGTCAGGCCTCTGGGGAATAGATCCCTGCCTTCATGGAGCTTATATCCTAGATGAGATGAATGTAAAATATTATGATAGCTAGAGAGAGTCTAGTTCAAATAAAGCAATAATAAAAGGCAAGACTTCTGACAATTTCGATTTTCGGCGTGCTGAGATTCATGGGGTCGCAGAGTCGGACACGACTGAGCGACTGATCTGATCTGATTCAGAAATAAATAAAACAGTCTAAGTTCCCCTAAAACATGTTGCTGCTAAGTTGCTACTGCTAAGTCACTTCAGTCGTGTCCGACTCTGTGTGACCCCATAGACGGCAGCCCACCAGGCTCCGCCGTCCCTGGGATTCTCCAGGCAAGAACACTGGAGTGGGTTGCCATTTCCTTCTCCAATGCATCAAAGTGAAAAGTGAAAGTGAAGTCGCTCAGTCGTGTCCGACCCTCATCGACCCCATGGACTGCAGCCTTCCAGGCTCCTCCGTCCATGGGATTTTCCAGGCAGGAGTACTGGAGTGGGATGCCATTAAAACATGTTAGCAGTAGCAAAAAGACAAAGACAAATGTAAACAGACCTAAGTACAAAGCACTAGAAGCAGGAACATGAATGGCTGATAATGTTCCATGAAAGCAAGAGGCAGAAAAAATTTAAACATGAAACCAAGTTAACACAATATAATTCAAGCATTCTCCAATTAGGGACTCAGTTACACTGCAAAGGTGTTTTTTATAGTCAAGTTTCTAGGATCTCGGTAAGCATGGGAAAAAAGCTATACATACTTGGGTGTTAAGCTTCGTAAACTGTCCCACAAAAGGCTATTTAACACTATTAAGTTCATGTATGCAACATTTTCTCCAGGATATTATGTATACCATGTATAGCTATGCTTCTAGAAAGGAAAAAGCACTCGGAATGGATTCCAGGAATGCCTCCTAAATGACTGCAAGCCCTGCAATAGAAGTGGTGACTCTTCCACTGAGGGGCTAAAACAGCAGAAGGCAGATAGTCGGTGAGAACAAATGGTTGGGATCAAGGTAAGGCACATTCATTTGTCCTTTCCCCCTTCTCTTTGTTCCACACCCCCCACCCGACTCCAATCAAAGAACACAGCCACCACAGATAAGAGGGGGCTATTACATATAGTTCTTTAAGAAAACAGGAAGGAGATAGCCAGGGAACTTCTGCAGAGGTGGTGACATCTCCTGAGACCTGAGCCCGAATCTTCACATGACAGGTAGGTCCCATAGGATATATACCCTCTCCCTCTTACTCCTGAAAGTGTCTCCTGCCCTTCCTCCCCTTTGTCACTTGGATGTTCTTCCCCAAACAGGCCAATTATTATTTCCCAAGCCTTTGTATTAATATTAATGAACAGTTAATACACTGTTCATTTTGTCTGAAAGGTTCTTCCCCCATATAGTCCACAGCTCTTCTTGGCCATACTTGGCCATCATGAAGATTAAGGACAGCTACACTCTCATATACCTGTAATCCATTCAGGGCCCATGCCTTATAAAATTCTGCCTTACATTAACTATTATATATGTGCACTAAAAGCCATATTTAACAAAGTACATTGTAGCATCATTTGTAAAACTGGAAAAAGTTAAAACTAAATATTTACCAACACGAGAATGGAAAAAAAAAACTAGCAAATTCACACAAGAGAATGAATTAGAGCTGACAGTTTCAACATGAATAAATCTCAAACACAGTGATATGCACAAAAACTAGGTTATAAAAAGATTCCCACAATATGACACTACTCATAATTTTTAAATCAATCTATATTTTGATAGGTAATACTATGGTTTTTCCTGTGGTCATGTATGGATGTGAGAGTTGGACTGTGAAGAAGGCTGAGTGCCAAAGAATTGATGCTTTTGAACTGTGGTGTTGGAGAAGACTCTTGAGAGTCCCTTGGACTGCAAGGAGATCCAACCAGTCCATTCTGAAGGAGATCAGCCCTGGGATTTCTTTGGAAGGAATGATGCTAAAGCTGAAACTCCAGTACTTTGGCCACCTCATGCGAAGAGTTGACTCATTGGAAAAGACTCTGATGCTGGGAGGGATTGGGGGCAGGAGGAGAAGGGGATGACAGAGGATGAGATGGCTGGATGGCATCACTGACTCGATGGATGTGAGTCTGAGTGAACTCCAGGAGTTGGTGATGGACAGGGAGGCCCGGTGTGCTGCGATTCATGGGGTCGCAAAGAGTCGGACACAACTGAGAGACTGAACTGAACTGAACTGACATGATTCAAAATTATAAGAATTTCCTCCCACCCCTGTCTTCAGTTATACAGCTTATCTCCCAGGGACAACCAATATGACCAGTTTCCTATGTATCCTTCCAGATATATTTTAGTTACATAAGGCAGTTAAGTGTGCAGAACAATACTTTAATATGGTTCATGTATATCTACATATAAACTGAAAGTTTAAAAATATGTGTGGAGGGAGTTCCCTGGTGGTCCAGTGGTTAAAACTTGGAGCTGCCCCTGCACAGGGCATGGTTTCAATCCTGGGAAACCATGATGTGCACCAAGATGGGAAAGATTCCACGTGACGCGCACCACAACCAAAAAAACAAATGTGTGGAAGATAAAGATCAAATTCGGAATAATAATTGAAGGCAAAGAAGAAAAGGAACAAATTCAGAAAGGGCACTGCAAGTGTAACTATATTATTTCATTTCAGGTTTATTATGCTTTCTCTAGATTTTTCTCATACATGAAATAACTTTTTTCCTTCATAAAATAGATGAAGAGGATCACATTTGAGAAAATAATTAGTTTGGTGTCAGATAAAGTTTGAAACCAGAGGATACTAAAATAAGGGCATAAATTCAATAATTTAAAATGAGTTTAAAGCTCAGGAGAAAGCTGAAGATTTTGGATTTATGTAAAGAGATACGAGATACCTGCAATTCTAAGAATAAATGTTTAGATATACGTACACTGTAAAGTTTAATAGAACAAAAATTCCTTAAGGACTGGGCCCAAAACTTTGCCATGTTAAGTTTCTCTGAAACATCATCTACTGCCCATAATAAGATTTCAATTTACCTATATCCTTACTATTTTCTTAGGTTTCAGGAAAAAAATCCTGGTATAGATGAGTCTATTTATGTAAGTAACTTAACAATAGGCAGTTACACCACACACACACACAGACACAATTTTAGTAAATTAGAATCAAAAGGAGATGGTGCTCTGGTTAGCTCTAGGTAAACTACAAAACCTTTTTTAGATTAAACTTACTAATAATTAAAAACTTTTCCACAACAAACTTTCTAGTTGAAAAAACTCCTGGGTGAGGGTGGGAGGGAGGCTCAAGAGGAAGGGGATGTATGTACACTTATGGCTGATTCATGGTGCACAGCAGCCAACACACCACTGCAAAGCAATTATCCTCCAATTAAAACTACATTAAAAAAAATCCTTCAAAGTTGTTAACTTTTAAAGAAATCCTTGATATAAACATATTTTATCTTTCAATTCTCTAACAAAAACACTATCCTGACAAAAGTCTTTAAGTGAAGATTGTGACTACCTGCAGCTATTTTATTGCTCTTTTGAAGTGTAACAGGAGTATTCAGCAATCTCTCTCTTTTCAGTCTCTCATTTTTAGTTATAAAAACAAACTTCAATTATGTGAGGTGTTCCCCCTCATATAATTGACTTCTTTTCTGGATTTCCCCATTCCTTGGCTCAATGTGCAAATAGGTATTAAACGCCTGTTTTAGTACAAGCAATGTATTATACACCATCCCTTTGGTCCCTAAAAAGACTAAAAGAACTGCTTGGCCTTAAGAAAATTTTTGTAAATCTTATACAGTGCAGAGACCTTAGAATTTAACATCCTAGGTTTGAAATGAAAAGCACTGTACCAGTAACTTAAGATGACTTACACTTCCGTAGACTTACAGGTCTTCAAAAGCCTCATAGAGTACACATGTATTTCAGGCAATGGATGCACATTAAAAGCATATCATTTTAGTAGAGTTCAGAAGCTGAGGATTATTCAGTGAAAAGTAGATGCCTATTTGTTTGGAGACAAATAAACCCTAAGTTAAAGCATATGTGCACACATAAGGCTCCCTAAGATATTTCTTTAGCACAGGTAAAAGAATATCAACAACAAATAGGGAACTTAGTTTAAAAAATATTAAGGAGGGTTTGAAAATAACTATAATCTAGCATTAGAATTACAGGGACATCTTCTGACAGTTGTGGTGAATCATTTATAGATTCCAGAATAAGGACTCTTAAAAACTTACTACTCGCTTGATTACTCTTCCCTGAGATAAACTGTATGGAAGTGCAATAAGAGGGAAACTGGCTTTGACACATTATGGTAAAGAAGTTGATACAGTATTTTTTTAAGGTGTTAAAAAATATGGGGTCACTGATATAAACAGAGATATTTTGCTGGGCCTTCAATAGGGAATCAACACCTCAACAATTTAAAGAAAAATAGCCACTACTGGAGATTAATTCAAAACACAAGTTTCACGTTCCTCCCTTCTCTCTCTAGAACCAATCAGTGAAAATGACAAACAACTAAGTTTTCTTTCCCACAATTTAAAAGAAAGCATGGGACTTCCTGGTGGTCCAGTGGTTACGACTCTGGGCTTCCAATGCAGGGCACACAGGTTTGATCCCTGATCAGGGAACTAAGATTCCATATGCCATGTGGCACAGCCAAAAAATGTTAAAAAGAAAGCATGCTTCAGGGATAGAATCCTACGTTCCAAGTTCTAAGGAAGGAGGTTCGTGACACTGTACAGGAGGGAGTGATCAAGACCATCCCCAAGAAAAAGAAATGCAAAAGGCAAAAATGTACTCATTTTGCACTACTGTACTCATCTCACATGTTAGCAAAGTAATGCTCAAAATTCTCCAAGCCAGGCTTCAACAGTTCATGAACCAAGAACTTATAGATTTTCAAGCTGGATTTAGAAAAGGCAGAGGAACCAGAGATCAAATCGCCAACATCCACTGGATCATAGAAAAAGCAAGAGAGTTCCAGAAAAAACTTCTGCTTTATTGACTATGGCCAAGCCTCTGACTGTGTGGGCCACAACAAACTGTGGAAAATTCTTCAAGAGATGGGAATATCAGATCACTGTACCTGCCTCCTGAGAAATCTGTATACAGGTCAAGAAGAAACATTTAGAACCAGACATGGAACAAGGGACTGGTTCCAAATTGGGAAAGGAGTACATCAAGGCTGTATATTGTCACCCTGCTTATTTAACTTATCTGCAGGGTACATTATATGAAATACGAGACTGGACGAAGCACAAGCTGGAACCAAGATTGCTGGGGGAAATATCAATAAACCTAGATATGCAGATAACACCATCCTTATGGCAGAAAGTAAAGAAGAATTAAAAAGCCTCTTAAGGAAAGTGAAAGAGAAGAATGAAAAAGCTGGCTTAAAACTCAACATTCAAAAAACAAAGATCATGGCATCCGGTTCCATCAATTCTTGGCAAATAAATGGGGAAACAATGGAAACAGTAACAGACTTTATTTTGGGGGCTCCAAAATCACTCAGATGGTGACTGCAGCCATGAAATTAAAAGACGCTTGCTCTTTGGAAGAAAAGCTATGACCAACCTAGACAGCATATTAAAAAGCAGAGACATTACTTTGCCAACAAAGGTCCCCCTAGTCAAAGCTATGGTTTTTCCATAGTCATGTATGGATGTGAGAGTTGGACTATAAAGAAAGCTGAGCGGTGATGAAATTGATGCTTTTCAACTGTGGAAGAACTGACTCACTAGAAAAGACCCTAATGCTGGGAAAGATTGAAGACAGGAGGAGAAGGGGATGACAGAGGATGAGATGGTTGGATGGCATCGCCAACTCAATGGACATGAGTTTGAGTAAGCTCTGGGAGTTGGTGATGGACAGGGAAGCCTGGCATGCTGCAGTCCATGGGGTGGAAAAGAGTTGGACACAACTGAGCTACTGAACTGAAGTTCCAGGGTCTCTCCTGGAGAGACTACACTGTTTATACATCTACAGAATGATGATGATAATAATGACGGCAGTTAGTAAATACTGAACACATATGAACATACACTGAACATAACGTCAGGCATTTGGGTTAAGTGCTTTACATGATTACCTTAAAATTTTCCAAACAACAGAACAAGAAAGATACTATCATTAACCCATTTTCCAGCTAAGAAAACTGGGGCTTTTAAAGGTTAAGAACTACAACGCTGTCACATCACAATTGATTCAATAGCTCCTACTGCTTATCAGGTCAAAAAATCCTTATAGAAGGACTTCTCTGGTGGTCCAGTGACTAAGACCCTGCACTCCCAAAGCTGAGGGCCAGGGTTCAATTCCCAGTCAGGGAACTAGATCGCACACGCAGCAACTAAGAGTTCACATGCCACAGTGAAGATCAAAGACTCCCATAGGATGCAACTAAGACCCGGAACAGCCAAATAAGTACTTTTTTTTTAAAGCTTACAAAATTATTTTTAAAAATCCTTACAGAATAAGACATGAATTTGTCCACTGGAAAGACTTCTACTGAACATATACTAGATGCCAACACCATACCAAGCGCTTCAAAGACAGAGGTTCTGAATGAGGCTGCTAAATAAATGATCTTTGGATCAGCATTGTTATTTTAAAACGAGCTCTATTTGGAAACATTAAACAGCATCACAGTTGGAATTTTGTTCTATTAATTGTATTATTGGAAATGGAAAGTTGGAATAGGAAGACCACACATTTAAGCATTTATATTTTAAATACTTCTGGACTACTATTTTTAACAAAAATTTCCAATCTGGCTTACCACAGATTTTAAACATTTTCTACGAAACAAAAAAATGCAATGAAAACACAGAACATATCTACACACACACACACACACACACACAGGAGTCAAAGAATCTTTCATTTCCATATTCAACTTGCAGAACAACACAGGTTGTGCTGGGAAACCATGGTCATGAGTGGCCTTAGCTTTCTTCCTTTCCAGCTGAGAGAGACATCTGGTTGCCAGCTGTGTAAGCTCCTAAGAGTCAGTTTGCCAAGTAGCTGGCAGAAGGTGGGAAAAGCTGACCACCTGCAATCCATTTTGACAATGACTTTGACCACTACTTTGGAGAACTGGATACGATACAGAAATTCCAAAGAGTTGGCTAAATTTCAAGGTAGGAAGTTGGCCATTTTGGCTGAACTTACTTTAACTCACATCAAAGGCCTATGATGTGGAAGAAGAGGAGAAAACACTAAAATATAAAAGTTACTAAAGCTTACAAGAAAAATTTACAAGGCCATGTCCTAAACCTCTCCCAGATAGTGTCCATCCTATTTTTAGCCATAATTACTTTAAAAGGGGTGAGTTTATACAATTACAACTAAAGGGGAAACAACAGACAAGTACAACTAATGGCGGAAAATCTCCATATAACATACGAGTCACTCATATTTTTCACGAAGTACATGTGTCATCCAGTTTTCACTTTTGGGTCAATATAAAATATGTAACAGCATATCTACACACTTAATGTGTTACATATATACTTAACAATGTGGCAATTTTACTTACCTCCTGTGCTTTTTTAATGCCTGCCATACAACATATGTGTGTGGGTGTGCCTGTGGGTGTATATATATAAATATATATGTCATACCTAGTTGTTTATTACAGGTATGGATATAAACAAACTTGGGAAGATGCAACAGTTTGGGAAAGGTCCTTGCTTTATAAAAAAAAAAAATCAATACAATTTCCCCACAGATCCATGATGTAAAATTCTATAATCAAGGCTTGTAGATTTGTAATTATGGTATGTCAGCTACATTTAAACAAGAGTGTTAAAAGATTGTTAAAGTTAAACTAACACAATTGCAGTGTGAATTGTCCTAGTCTCATTCTAATCTACTGGTGTCACTTTCATTTAATCAGAGAAAAACTATGGGCCAATGTCAGAGCTATTTCCAGTGCCCTAACATTCTTTGTTCACATTGGATTTTAAGCCATTACCAACCTAAAATGGTTATAAAAAGATATGTTTCAGAAAGCATTTTTAATCAATTAATTCACTCACCAATGGGCATTTTTAGCAAGCGTTATTGAAAAATAAGTTGACTTAAAGTTATTAAATAACCTCTTTCATGTTAAATGAATGAAAACATAGTCTTGCAGAAGAATTTCTTGAATTTACCATAAACACAGCTTTTAAAAAATCCTTATTTATAAACAGAAATCATACTTGGAAACTTATGGTAGACATATGTCATTTAGCTGAAATAACATATCAGCATTTAAAACATAAATGCTATTTTTTCTTCTGCTTCAGTGAAAAATGGGGCAAAGAGTATCTTTAATAAATGGTATTGAGAAAACTGGACAGCTATATGCAGAAGAATCAAATTGGACTACTTTCTCATACCATATACAAAAATAAGACTTAAAAGTAGTATCTGAAATCATAAAACTTCTAGAAGAAAAAATAGGTACTATACTTTTTCACATCAGTCTTAACAATATCTTTTTGGATCTGTCTCCTCAGGCAAGGGAAATAAAAACAAGAATAAACAAACTAACGGGACGAATCAAACTAAACACCTTTTGCACAACAAAGCAAACTACCAACAAAAGGGAAAAGTCACCTACGGAACTGTAGACGCTGTCTAAAGACACATTTCTGACAAAGAAAGGATTAATAACCAAACTATACAGAAAACCACACAGAACTCAAGATAAAAAAAAACCAAAAACCTGATTTGAAAAACAGAAAGATGGGTAGAAGACCTGAATAGACATTTTTCCAAAGGAGATACACAGATGGCCAACAGGGACATGAAAAGATGCTCAACACCACTCATCATCAGGGAAATGCAAGTTAAAACCACAATGAGATATCCCTCACACCTGTCAGAATGGCTACTGTCAAAAAGAAAACAATGGATGTGGAGAAAAGGAACCCTTGTGTACTGCTGATGGAAATGTAAATTGGCGCAACCAGTATGGGAAACAGTATGGGATTCCTCAAAAAATTAAAAATAAAACCACCATATGATCCAGTGATTCCACTCTTGAGTATTTATCAAAAAATACCCAAAAATACTAATGTAAAAGATACATACATTCCTATGTTCTTTGCAGCATTTGCAAAGTGCCCATGAATTTGTTGTTGCTGTTGTTATTGTCGTTCAGTCACTAAGCTGTGTCCAACTCTTTGTGACACCATGGACTGAAGCATGCGAGGTTCCTCTCTCATCTCCTGGAGTTTGCTCAAACTCATTTCCACTGAGTCCATGAACAGAGGAATGGGTAAAGAAAAATGTGATTGATAAACACAATACACACATACAATGGAATATTAGCCGTAAAGAAGAATGAAATCTTGCCATTTGTGACAACATGGATGGACTTAGAGAGTCTTATGCCAAGTGAAATAAGTCAGAAAAAAACCAAATACTGTACGATTTACTTAAATGTGGGATCTAAAGAACAAAACAAATGAACAAATATAACTAAAGAGAAACAGACTCAAACATAGAATAAACAGGTGGTTGCCCAAGGGGAAGCATATAGGGGGAGGGAAATAATTGGGAGAGATTAAGAGGTATAAGCTTCAGTTATAAAATATTAATAATGTGTCATGGCTACCAAGGGGGAAAGGGGAGGTGGGAAGAATCGGGAGACTGGGATTGACATATATGCACTTTGATAGTACGCATAAAATAGAGAACTAACCAGAACATACTATACAGCACAGGGAACTCTACTCAGTGCTCTGTGGTGACCTAAATGGGAAGGAAACCCAAAGAAAGGGGTACATGTAGAGCTGATTCACCTTGCAGTACAGAAAAAACTAACACAACACAGTGAAGCAACTATACTCTAGTAAAAATTAATTTAAAAAAACTATCTCAATAAAACCAGAAGAAAAAAAACAATGCCACATCTTCTTCAGATAAAATTATTTTCTAAATCACCATAATTTAATATAAAAAAAGGCTACTATGGCAAAACTTCATGTTTACAGGATGCATTTAAATTTTAACTTAAGTAAAGTACAATATTTAATTCACAGTTGTACTATCATCAAATAGTCTCCACATAATCACAGCACACAGAAAACAGTGCTATGTTTGGTAGGCATGTAAACACTAATAGAAATCATCCTGGTTTGCGTGAGACTTTCCCAACTTCAGCACTGTAGGTTCCACATCCTGGAAACCCTTCAGTCCCAAGTAAACCCTACAAGTGATGCCAGTGAGACACTAGGGGGAAGGGAAGGGGAAGAACAGATGTACAGTTCTGCACTGGAAAAGAAGAAATTTGGAGTCATATTTGGTAATCCTTGCTAGGACTGCCAGATTAGCTGGGACCCAGTCACAGATAAGTAGATCTAGCAATCTGGAGCATGGATTCAAATCTTTAAAAAGAGCCTGCCAGAGCCAAACCTACCAACCAATACCCACTAACAATGAATCACATGTGAACACTGGCTACTTCTTAAAGTACCTTAGTATAATTACTCACTCTGAGTACACATATATCTCCATAGTTCACAGCCAGAATTATCCCTGAGAAAGCAATCATGTTGCAGGGAAAGAGATATTTGGCAAGTCCTAGGAGTGAGAAACTCAGCACCAAGTCAGAATCAATGCTGTCTAACTAACAACCCTTTCCTAGTAACTGGACTCTCCTGTTTCTAGGAATCTAACCTCTTCTCCTGAAATCTATTTCTGGAAGTCAGATCCTTTGCCTCTGTTACAATGTGAGGTAACAAAGTTTCTCTATGACCAGAGCACTGTTGAGGCTTCTTTCCTTACAGTCTGAAGTCACTGTTTGGCCAACATGCTGAAAAGTGCATCTTTCCACTCACTGTTTGATCTCCCTGTTGCCAAATACCACCATCTATTTATTGCCTGTTTCCATACTCCAGTAACATTCCATCTGCCTGCCCAGATTTCTTTCTAAATTAAAGCCCACTACAGGGAATTCCTTGATCACCTGAAGAATTTTAGCACATCTGATTAGACACTAAACTCTTAAGAATTTACCCTCCCTAGTACTGCTGCTGCTGCTACTAAGTCACTTCCGCTGCTACTAAGTCGCTTTCAACCCCATAGACGGCAGCCCACCAGGCTCCCCCATCCCTGGGATTCTCCAGGCAAGAACACTGGAGTGGGTTGCCATTTCCTTCTCCAATGCATGAGAGTGAAAAGTGAAAGTGAAGTCGCCCAGTCGTGTCTAACTCTTAGCAACCCCATGGACTGCAGCCTACCAGGCTCCTAGATTTTTCCAGTACAGCCTACCCAAACTGAACTCTAGGACTAATACCTAGAATATATTTCTAAGTGGCTTTCAATTCCTGGAAAGAAAACTGAAGGAATTCAGGGCTTGAATGACTTATAAATCTCTTTTTCCAAATAAAAGTTGTTACTTCTGAAGATAAATGAGGCTATGGGAAATGAACATCTTGACTAGAAAAAAGGTGCTGAGACCAGAAATTGAATTTTAGATGACTGCTTTCTAAAACCAATGCTTTTATGAACGGGAATTCATAAAACCAAGAACATGTCTGAATCATGAAACTAATTGAGAAGACTCTGAAACTAAATTTGCAGAGGAAAAAAAATGCATATAATGCATCTAAAAAATGCATCTTTTTTATAATAAAAGATGTTTAACTTATATAGAGAAGAATATAATGAAGACAAATGACCATTCATCTCCAACAATTACTAACGTGTTGCCACATATGCCTCATCTATTCTCCTTCCTTTGCTGAAGTAAAACATAGAATTCTAAAAAACAGCATGCTAAGGCAGATGTTGGAAGGAGTCAAAGTAAAATAATTTTCAGGAAAAAGTAACAGAAGAGAGAATAGCAAAAATATTTACAGGTTGAGAGTTACCTACCAAGGCAAAATGTGGTTAATAAAAAGCTAAAATACAAGTTTTACAGCTTTTTAAACCATATCTCATTTCAGTACATACAGACAAGCTCTAACCAAAATGCCAACAGAACAGCCATGAAAAAATATACAGTAGGCACTTGATTAATTTATAATTTGAGATATTACAGTAAATTATGAAAGGATTTCATTAAAATGATAAATATATGTAAGTATAAAGAATCAAAATTAAACTTTGATAATGCTCTATTATTGAAATAAAATGAAAACAAAACTTTATTTCCGAGCAGCATCTATACGTACTTAGGAATTTTTGAAAGCCTAGAAACGTAATTATGCAAATAAGTGTTTGTGGTTGTGCCCAGTCATGTCCTCTCCTTCCAACCCCAGGGACTGTAGCCTGCCAGCCTCCTCTGCCCATGGAATTTTCCGGGCAAAAATACTGGGGTGTGTTGCCATTTTCCACTCCAGGGAACCTTTCCTACCAAGGGACCTAACTCCCATCTCTTGTGTCTCCTGGACTGGCAAGCAGGTCCTTTACCACCGCACCGCCTGGGATGTCCCAAATCAGCGTGTCTCCCAAAATAACAAATGTTGGTGAGGATGTGGGGAAGAGGGAATCCTTGTACACTGTGGGGAGGAATGGAAATTGCTGCAGCCACTATGGTAAACGGCATCAAGGTTCCTCAAAACCTAAAAACAGAACCACCATATGCTCCAGCAATTCCACTCCTGGGTAGTTATCTGAAGAAAATGAAAACACCAAATTTGAAAAGACACATGCACCCCAATGTTCAGAGCAGCATTATTTACAAAAGCAAAGCTATGGAAGCAACCTGAGTATCCATCAACTGACGAATGCATACAGAAAACGTCACTCACAGACACCGTAGGCTACTACTCAGCCATAAAAAAGAACGGAATTCTGCCATTTGCAACAATATAGATGGACCTGGAGGGCATTAGGACCAGTGAAGTCAGTCAGACAGAGAAAGACAAATACTGTATGTTATCATAAAATGTGGAATCTAAACAATAAAACACACTAATGAATATGGCAAATCAGGAACTGACTCACAGAGCCAACTAGTGGCTACCAGGTGGGTAAGGGAATGGACAGCACAGGGAATGCAGTCAATGTAACAACTTTAAATGGAGAATAAAAAATAAAATTCTGAATCTCTATGTTATATACCTGAAATTACTACTGTAAATCAACTATACCTCAATAAAAAAGAAGTCATTTCTCATGACTTTCCATCTAAAGCACTCTTCATCATATCCTTTTGGATATATATGGCAAATCATTTTGCCAAATAGATTTATAAAAATGACATAACCGAAGTAAGCAAAACAAAAGTGAACAACAGAACTCTGGGGTGAGTAACAGTGCAAATTATGTTTTCAATTACACATCTCAACTCTCCTCCTATTATCACACATTAAAAAAATACCCTTGGGGTGGGGCACTGCAACTTAAAAGATTGTAGGTTAGAAACCTCAGTTCTTTGCCTGCTCTGCCACTAACTAGCAATGACCCCGAACAAGTTTATTTTTTCTATTTCAACTTCAAAGCTCAGTTTCTCATTTGTAAAACAGGAATACAAATCATAGTATTAGTCAACATGTACTGGTACTTTCCACATACTGTTAAACACAACAGCAGGTGCTACAACTGCATGAGGCTGGTACTCCATTTTACAAAGGGGGAAACTGAGGCAGATGTAATGTCTTCAACAGTACATAACATGGCAGAATCAAGACTCGAGCCCAAGCAGTCTCACTTCAGAAAAGCTGTCCACTTCACTACGACTCATCCTGTCTCCTTAACTGCCTTAACAATAACAGTTTCTAGGAGAGGACAGTGTAAGGCTCTACTAATAAGCCTCAGAGGCAACAGCTTCGTTAAGTGAATCCATTCTCCCCTTTGCCTTGTCATCCCTCTGGTGAAAAATATCAACACAGGGAGGAAAGGTGTGCAAAAAGGAAGAAGCCAGAGAGCTAGGATTAGACAGATTTACTGCCAAATTAACCTGCTTCTTCAGAAGGCTGTTCATCTTTTCTCTTGGAAGTTTGATCTTTTGGGGTCTGAACAATAAAGTTCTCACAAGCACTCCAGTGTCTAACCACGGCTGGAATAACGACGAACTACCAGACTGGCCTACCCAGGATGGCTGCTTATCCTACAGGCTCTGGGGCGAGCCGCGGGGACGCTAGCCGGGGAGAGCGAGGCCTCGGAAGTTTGTCGAGAGCGCTGGAAGCTCACGGCCCAGATTGGGACTGTCCCGCCTGCCATGTTGGATGACAGGGCGCCCGCCTGCTCCCATTTCGGATGAAGGCGGCCTCGGGACGCCCTCCTAAACTTCTGAACGGGCTCGCGCCTCCACCTGAGCGCAGGTAGAGGCCTGGAAGCGCCCCCTCCGGCCAGGTTCTCCGGGGAGACCCGGAGCACGACCGCAGTGGGCCGGGCCGCCGCCCTCCGTCTCCTCGGCCGCGGGCGCGGGAGGGGTGCGGCCCAGGGACGCTTGCCTCTCCCCCGCCGGGCTTTCGAAGGAACGGGCGCGGGGTGCGGAGGGGCCAGGCCGGCGGGCTCGGGCACCCGCGCGCCCCCTCCGTCCCCGCCCCGAGCCCACCGGCCGCGGAGCCCCACGTGAGGCCTGGAGCCCGGGGCCCGCCTCGGGCCTGCGCTCCGCCGGGCCCCTCGGGCCGCCGTGAGGTGAGGGAGAGGAGGCAGCAGTCGCGGCGCCGCTTCCGGCTCCTTACCGCTTCACCACGCCGGTTTTGATCTTGATCTGCCTTACGCGAGGATCGGCCATGGTCCCTCGAGCGCCGCGGAAAGGAGGGGCTGAGAACCGGGGTAACCGTGGAGAGAGACCGCGCGAAGGAGGCGGGTCTGTCGGCGTAGCCGGCGCTGCCCGGCGCGCGTGCGCACACCCCGCCGCGGCCCCGGCTCCGCTCACCGCTTACCGCCCTGCCCTGCCCTGCCTCCACACTCCCGCGGGCCGGGGGCGGGGGGACAGTGGGCCGCGGGCCGGTCGCCGCTTACCGCCCTGCCCTGCCTCCACCCAGTTCCCTGGTCGCGAACCTGCCCTCGTCTAGCTCAAATCGCTTCTCTTTTAGTTCTTGAACAAGCCTCCTTTTAGTGTGGATACAAGTTAGCACTTTTCCCGCGTCTCCGCAATCTGGGCTTTGGGGAAACTTCAGTGTCTCCCCGGACAGGCTGCTTTGGCCATGGGATTGCTTTGCGAGATTATCTACTTAACGGACGGAGTAACCCAAAAATAGAAGATATTTTCGGTGTCATTATTTTATGTAAATAGGGCAGAATGATGCAGGTTTAAAGAAATAAAACACCATCACTCACGTAGTTAAGAGAAGCCTTACCCTCTAGTCCAGACCTCTGCATTTATGTGGATAAATGTACCTAATAAATAGTCATCACCTCAAGTGTATCTTAAACATTCCACTTAGAAAATTTGTGTGACACAAAAAGCTTGGGCTTCGTGATCAAATCAACCCGCAGGCATTCGGGGTTTTACCCTTTAATGGTTAGATGACACTGGACACGTAGGCCACTTAACCTCATTGCTGAGCCTTTTTCCTTGTATGCAAAATAGAAAAATTAATGTCCACTTTCAGAGTAGGGGCTTCCCTGGTGGCTCAGATGGTAAAGAATCCTCCTGCAATGCGGAAGACCTGGGTTCAATCCCTGGGTTGGGAAGATCCCCTGGAGAAGGGAAAGGCTACCCAATCCAGTATTCTGACCTGGAGAATTCGATGCTGTATAGTCCATGGGGTCGCAAAGAGTCTGACACAACTGAGCGACTTTCACTTACAGAGTAGATATGAAGGTTGACACATAATAGATACTCAACAGTTTTTTACTATTGCTTTATATTTTCATTCCAATCCCAAAGAAAGGCAATGCCAAAGAATGCTCAAACTACCGCACAATTGCACTCATCTCACATGCTAGTAAAGTAATGCTCAAAATTCTCCAAGCCAGGCTTCAGCAATATGTGAACCATGAACTTCCTGATGTTCAAGCTGGTTTTAGAAAAGGCAGAGGAACCAGAGATCAAATTGCCAACATCCACTGGATCATCAAAAAAACAAGAGAGTTCCAGAAAAAACATCTATTTCTGCTTTATTGACTATGCCAAAGCCTTTGACTGTGTGGATCACAATAAACTGTGGAAAATTCTGAAAGAGATGGGAATACCAGACCACCTGACCTGCCTCTTGAGAAATCTGTATGCAGGTCAGGAAGCAACAGTTAGAACTGGACATGGAACAACAGACTGGTTCCAAATAGGAAAAGGAGTACGTCAAGGCTGTACATTGTCACCCTGTTTATTTAACTTACATGCAGAGTACATCATGAGAAACGCTGGACTGAAAGCACAAGCTGGAATCAAGATTGCCAGGAGAGATATCAATAACCTCAGATATGCAGATGACACCACCCTTATGGCAGAAAGTGAAGAGGAACTCAAAAGCCTCTTGATGAAAGTAAAAGTAGAGAGTGAAAAAGTTGGCTTAAAGCTCAACATTCAGAAAACGAAGATCATGGCATCCGATCCCATCACTTCGTGGGAAATAAATGCAGAAACAGTGTCAGACTTTATTTTGGGGGGCTCCAAAATCACTGCAGATGGTGACTGCAGCCATGAAATTAAAAGACGCTTACTCCTTGGAAGGAAAGTTATGACCAACCTAGATATTGGGAGAAGGCAATGGCAACCCACTCCAGTACTCTTGCCTGGAAAATCCCATGGTCAGAGGAGCCTGGTACGCTGCAGCCCATGGGGTTGCTAAGAGTCGGGCACGACTGAGCAACTTCACTTTCACTTTTCACTTTCATGCATTGGAGAAGGAAATGGCAACCCACTCCGGTGTTCTTGCCTGGAGAATCCCAGGGACAGAGGAGCCTGGTGGGCTGCCATCTATGGGGTTGCACAGAGTCGGACACGACTGAAGCGACTTAGCAGCAGCAGATAGCATATTAAAAAGCAGAGACATTACTTTGCCAACAAAGCTTCGTCTAGTCAAGGCTATGGTTTTTCCTGTGGTCATGTATGGATGTGAGAGTTGGACTGTGAAGAAGGCTGAGCGCCGAAGAATTGATGCTTTTGAACTGTGGTGTTGGAGAAGACTCTTGAGAGTCCCATGGACTGCAAGGAGATCCAACCAGTCCATTCTGAAGGAGATCAACCCTGGGATTTCTTTGGAAGGAATGATGCTAAAGCTGAAACTTCAGTACTTTGGCCACCTCATGGGAAGAGTTGACTCATTGGAAAAGACTCTGATGCTGGGAGGGATTGGGGGCAGGAGGAGAAGGGGATGACAGAGGATGAGATGGCTGGATGGCATCACTAACTCAATGGACGTGAGTCTGAGTGAACTCCGGGAGTTGGTGATGGACAGGGAGGCCTGGCGTGCTGCGATTCATGGGGTCGCAAAGAGTCGGACACGACTGAGCAACTGATCTGATCTGATATATTTCCAAAATACCTCTCTATTGCACAAAATGAGGCAGGCCTCCAGTGAGCTCCATCTGCCCTCTTCCTGATGGGGTCCCCCAGGGAACGCAGGGCAGTGCTCCTTTCTTTTCTAGCTTCTTGGTATCATTCTTCAAAAACCTCACTGTCTTTACCCTTCCCTACACTTGCTTTCCTTCTGGCTTCTGTGACTAGCTATGGATATTAGGTCAAGACCCTGATAGTTCAAGAACTTCAGTATAAATCCAACATCAAAGTGCACCTCCTGGGGACTTCCCTGGTGGTCCAGTGGTTAACATGGTGCTCCCAAAGCAGGGGGCACAGGTTTTATCCCTGGTTGGGGAACTAGATCCCATGTGCTGCAACAAAAGCTATCACACAGGGCAAGTAAGACCTGGCACAGCTAAATAAATAAACAAACATTTAAAAAAGAAAACCACCTCCTGGAGGAAGTCTAGCAAGACTGACCTCTGTCTATTTCATGCTCCTTGGATACTTTGGAATCACCCAAAATTCATTTTTATTTGGGTTATCTTTCTTTTTAAAATCTATGTTTGAGTTCTTCATGAGAATGTGCTTACTTAACTCTTCATTGGATTACAAGCCTCTTTAGAGACAAAAACCTTGTCTTCTATAAATCTTCCTCTCCTAATCTCCTCCTGTGTTCAGTATACAGCAGGTGTTAAATTCAATAAATATTGTCATCGTACTGGTTGGCATACGGAAATACAATTTCAAGTGACACAGTAGAGCTATGACATATGGGATGGGAGGAGTAAAAGTAAAAAACAGAAGAAAAAAAAAAAAAACAATGGGACTCACCACAGCAAAATGCTACAATCAGAAATCCAGTAGATCATTAATATAAAGTTATTAGCTAACCCCTTAAGCCAAAGAAACAATAACAGTAAAACCAAACATCCAAAGATTGTGAAGCTAGGGTTCTTGCTACTGTCAAGGATCTTCCTTCAGTCAGGCAACAAAAACTTTGTAACACTTCATTCTTTGCTTTTTGCCATGGTTTCTAGAACCTCAGACCTCAGTTTTGCACTTTTTGCAGCTTTTCCCTCAGCCTAGGTTTTTGATGTAAATACCTACTATCTCACCAAACCCCCAACTCTGCCTCCACCCATTTGCTTTTTTTCCCTTTGTTTTAATGATCTTGTATGTGTGAACCAGTAATAAATAAATGTAATATACCAGCCAAAAGACCTTTGCTGCTGCTGTATACACCCAATCCTACGCTCAGGCCTTCCCCAATGAACGGCTCAGCAGGTAAAGAATCTGCCTGCAACGCAGGAGACACAGGAGACGCTGGTTTGATCCTTGGGTCCAGAAGATCACCTGGAGAAGGATACAGCAACCCACTTCAGTATTCTTGCCTGGGAAATCCCATGGACAGAGAAGCCTGGCGACCTACACTTCAAATGGTCACAAAGAGCTGGACATGACTGAGCACCTGAGCACACAGCACATGGCCAGGCCCGCAGTGTGTGTTTCATCTGTGTCTATGTGTCTATACTGTATGCTTGAGGCTATGCGTTAAGATCATAGTGTTTGGCCCCATGCCTAAAGATAGGGGATAGGCAGAATGTTTCCCAGTGTCAGGAATTTAGAGTAGTGGTTAAAAGCATGAACTCTGGGGCCAAACTGCCTAGAGTCACTTTCCAGCTCTCAGTTCAGTTCGGTTCAGTCGCTCAGTCGTGACTCTTTGTGACCCCATGAATTGCAGCATGCCAGGACTCCTTGTCCATCACCAACTCCCAGAGTTCACTCAGACTCACGTCCATTGAGTCAGTGATGCCATCCAGCCATCTCATCCTCTGTCGTCCCCTTCTCCTCCTGCCCCCGATCCCTCCCACCATCAGAGTCTTTTCCAATGAGTCAACTCTTCACATGAGGTGGCCAAAGTACTGGAATTTCAGCTTTAGCATCAGTCCTTCCAAAGAACACCCAGGGCTGATCTCCTTTAGAATGGACTGGTTGGATCTCCTTGCAGTCCATGGGACTCTCAAGAGTCTTCTCCAACACCACAGTTCAAAAGCATCAATTCTTCAGCACTTAGCTTTCTTCACAGTCCAACTCTCACATCCATACATGACCACAGGAAAAACCATAGCCTTGGCTAGACGGACCTTTGTTGGCAAAGTAATGTCTCTGCTTTTCAATATGCTATCTAAGTTGGTCATAACTTTCTTTCCAAGGAGTAAACGTCTTTGAATTTCATGGCTGCAGTCACTATCTGCAGTGATTTTGGAGCCCCAAAAATAAAGTCTGACACTGTTTCCACTGTTTCCCCATCTATTTCCCAGGAAGTGATGGGACCAGATGCCATGATCTTCGTTTTCTGAATGTTGAGCTTTAAGCCAACTTTTTCACTCTCTTCTTTCACTGTCATCAAGAGGCTTTTTAGTTCCTCTTCACTTTCTGCCATAAGGGTGGTGTCATCTGGATATTTGAGGTTATTGACATGTCTCCCGGCAATCTTGATTCCAGCTTGTGCTTCTTCCAGCCCAGCGTTTCTCATGATGTATTCTGCATAGAAGTTAAATAAATAGGGTGACAATATACAGCCTTGACGTACTCCTTTTCCTATTTGGAACCAGTCTGTTATTCCATGTCCAGTTCTAACTGTTGCTTCCTGACCTGCATATAGGTTTTTCAAGAGGCAGGTCAGGTGGTCTGGTATTCCCATCTCTTTCAGAATTTTCCAGTTTATTGTGATCCACACAGTCAAAGGATTTGGTATAGTCAATAAAGCAGAAATAGATGTTTTTTCTGGAACTCTCTTGCTTTTTCCATGATCCACCAGATGTTGGCAATTTGATCTCTGGTTCCTCTGCCTTTCCTAAAACCAGCTTGAACATCTGGAAGTTCACAGCTCACGTATTGCTGAAGCCTGGCTTGGAGAATTTTGAGCATTACTTTACTAGCGTGTGAGATGACTGCAATTGTGCGGTAGTTTGAGCATTCTTTGGCATTGCCTTTCTTTGAGATTGGAATGAAAACGGACCTTTTCCAGTCCTCTGGCCACTGCTGAGTTTTCCAGAGTTGCTGGCATATTGAGTGCAGCACTTTCACAGCATCATCTTTCAGGATTTGAAATAGCTCAACTGGAATTCCATCACCTCCACTAGCTTTGTTCATAGTGATGCTTTCTAAGGCCCACTTGACTTCACATTCCAGGATATCTGGCTCTAGGTGAGTGATCACATCATCGTGATTATCTGGTTCATGAAGATCTTTTTTGTACAATTCTGTGTATTCCTGCCACCTCTTCTTGATATCTTCTGCTTCTGTTAGGTCCATACCATTTCTGTCCTTTATTGAGCCCATCTTTGCATGAAATGTTCCCTTGGTATCTCTAATTGCATGAAATGTTCCCTTGGTATCTTCATTCTAAGAATGAAGGGATGGAGCCAAACCAAAAACAATACGCAGTTGTGGATGTGACTGGTAATAGAAGCAAGGTCCGATTCTGTAAAGAGCAATATTGCATAGGAACCTGGAATGTCAGGTCCATGAATCATGGCAAATTGGAAATGGTCAAACGAGATGTCAAGAGTGAACATCGACATTCTAGGAATCAGTGAACTAAAATGGACTGGAATGGGTGAATTTAACTCAGATGACCATTATATCTACTACTGTGGGCAGGAATCCCTCAGAAGAAATGGAGTGGACATCATGGTCAACAAAAGAGTCCAAAATGCAGTATTTGGATGCAATCTCAAAAATGACAGAATGATCTCTGTTCATTTCCAAGGCAAACCATTCAATATCACAGTAATCCAAGTCTATGCCCCAACCAGTAATGCTGAAGAAGCTGAAGTTGAACGGTTCTATGAAGACCTACAAGACCTTTTAGAACTAACACCCAAAAAAGATGTCCTTTTCATTATAGGGTACTGGTACGCAAAAGTAGGAAGTCAAGAAACACCTGGAGTAACAGGCAAATTTGGCCTTGGAATACAGAATGAAGCAGGGTAAAGACTAATAGAGTTTTGCCAAGAAAATGCAGTGGTCATAGCAAACACCCTCTTCCAATAACACAAGAGAAGACTCTATACATGGACATCACCAGATGGTCAACACCAAAATCAGATTGATTATATTCTTTGCAGCCAAAGATGGAGAAGCTCTATACAGTCAACAAAAACAAGACCAGGAGCTGACTGTGGCTCAGATCATGAACTCCTTATTGCCAAATTCAGACTGAAATTGAAGTAGGGAAAACCACCAGACCATTCAGGTATGACCTAAATCAAATCCCTTATGATTATACAGTGGAAATGAGAAATAGATTTAAGGGCCTAGATCTGATAGATAGAGTGCCTGATGAACTATGGACTGAGGTTCATGACATTGTACAGGAGACAGGGATCAAGACCATCCCGATGGAAAAGAAATGCAAAAAAGCAAAATGGCTGTCCGGGGAGGCCTTACAAATAGCTGTGAAAAGAAGAGAAGCAAAAAGCAAAGGAGAAAAGGAAAGATATAAGCATCTGAATGCAGAGTTCCAAAGAATAGCAAGACGAGATAAGAAAGCCTTCCTCAACGATCAGTGCAAAGAAATAGAGGAAAACAACAGAATGGCAAAGACTAGAGATCTCTTCAAGAAAATTAGAGATACCAAGGGAACATTTCATGCAAAGATGGGCTCGATAAAGGACAGAAATGGTTTGACTATTACCTTCATATAAAAAGGACCCATGTTGGACTTATCCACCACTGTAGCCCAGCATGTAGCAATGCCTGGCACATAGTAGGTACTCAATAAACATTTCTTGAATGAATAAATCCCTCTTTAAAAATCTTGTTTTCCCCATTTAACAATATGTCATGGAGCCTTCTCATTCCAACAAGAGGGCTACCAAGATAATCTGGAACACACCATCATCACCCTCTAAGACCCCCTCCCCCCGCCCCAACACACACATCTTTCTCTGTGCCTTGCTCCTTTGGGTCTGGACTTTGAGAAAGTAGACCAATGGAAGGTTATTTCTTGTTACTATGGGAGAGTACTAACCACAGGAGGCCTGCAAGATCTAGGCAAGCAGATGCCCTCTGGTATTTGGAATAGAAACCACGCAAGCTGCATTTCTTACTGTTTGACACCCTTCTATTCTTTTTCTTTTTTTTTTTTTTTTTTTTTTTTTTTTTTTTTTGGCACGTGGGATCTTAGTTCTGCGACCAGGGATCGAACCTACCCCCCACAGTGGAAGTGTACCACTGGGCTGCCAGGGAAGTCCTATCCATAAACCTTAATTGAGTTCTGTTTAAAGACTCCAGCCTGGGTTCAGGTGAACTATAGGAATAAATCTGTGGGGGATTCTGTAAGCGATCAGTTTATCAACATTCATGGTTGAAGCCTGAAGAGATCTGAGAGATACCCAGGACTCATGAATCTGGCAGGACAAGAGGAAAGTCCAGCCATCTCCTCCCTGAGTGGCACTTCTCCATTACTAATAATCTTGGAGGGCTGAGGTGATATTTTATTAAAGAATGCTACCGCTTCCCTGAAAATACAAGTTGTTTTCCCCACACTTACTGGGCTGTGGAGTTAGTCTCCCCATCTCTGCATGTCATTCTCCCTCAACTGACTCCGAGCTCGTCGAGATTAGCAACCACATCATGTTCATCTTAGTCTCTCCAGCATGAATCTTAATGCCTAATGGCAAGTAGATGCAGAGTAAGTATTTGCTGAGTTAAATAAAAGTCAAACAGGAGACTGACATAGATTTCTAACTTTGAGGAAAGCAAGAGACCGGTCACGTTTTTATCAACAGTACTTCTTTAGGTAACCTCTCCAGGGTGTCTCCCTCTAGTTAGTGATCCGGTTTTATGAAATGAAATTACAACATCACAGCAACTACACATTAGACCCCATAGCCCTAATAAATGCTGTTTAAGCCACTAACTTTTGGGGTAATTAATTTTACGTCCATAGATAACTAGTAAAATGTTTATACATGGGCTCCTTTTCGTTAAGTCTGATTTGGCTACTTGTACTGCTAAATGGCTAACCTGCCAGCAGGAAAAACCAATACTGACCCCTTGATATGGCACCATTCCAAGAGAAGATTATCTGGTGGCAGCTTGTTTTCGTAAGACCGCTTCCACCCTGAAAAATGCAGTGTAGCAACCCTGAGAATACACACCTCAGGTGTACCTTCAAGAGAAACTTCTATAGGGAGCATAGTTGATTGTCAGCCTTAAACTTCCACAGCTTTCAGTTCACATATTTACACTAAGTCTGTGTTTCTGTTCCAGCCAATTATTGAGCTAGTGCAAATGCTCACTTTTGTTTCCCAAAAGACATGTATAAGAATGTTCAGGGGCAACAACATGGCTGTACGGCTTCCCTTCTCATTCTCTGAGCGGTATGCTGGATGAACAGAAGTGCTTGATTTTAGATACAGGTTTTAGTCATCCAGTGACTACGTTCTTCCCTTGAGGGTGAGTGCTTTTTGTATTATATCTAAGAAATCTTTGCCTACATACATCATGAAGATATTATCCTATGTTTTATTACAGAAGATATATTTTTTTATCTTTCACACTTATATTCACATTCCACTAGAATCGATATTTGTGTATAGGGTGAAGTAGAAGTGGAGAAGGAAATGGCAACCCACTCTAGTATTCTTGCCTGGAGAATCCCATGGACAGAGGAACCTGGAGGGCTACAGTCCATGGGGTCACAAGAGTTGGACATGACTTAGCGACTAAAGAGAGAGAGAGAGAAGGAAGTCAATATTAAAATATTACCATGCGAATTGATTATTCTTTAAAATTTTCCCCCTACTATTTTCTGCTCTATTTATAAATTGTCAGGGGCATCTACAGTAGACATTATTAGCTGGCTTACCAAACACTCATTCTCCAAACCTTTCTTCTTAACCTGTTTCCATGTAGGGTCTACTTTCTAAATCTCCCTTGCAGCTAGTGGTGGCAAATTAGATATAACTGGAAACATGTAGCAGTTGATGGAAATGCTTTGGATTTCTTGATAAAAGGGACAAAAACAGGGAACTAGCCCTTTCCCACTTGTTCAGTGGAAGTAGATGGAACAACTGGAGTTAAAACACCCACCTTTCAATCATGAGGAAAAGACAGATATTTCAGATACCCAGTCCTGATATCATTTAACTGCTGAATCCAGTCATTTTATGTGATAAAACAAATCCTTATGTGTTAAACTACTGTTTATGTGATTCCTGTTACTTGCAGCCCAAAGGATTTTCTAACTAATACAGAATCCACCAGAATTCCATGTGTGTGTCTTTGTTTGGGAGAGGGGGGAAGATATAGCCACTGGATCTTCGGAAGAAAGATGCCTATGAAAACAAAAATGTTTCCAGTTGTGGCTTTAATAATGTGCTGTGTTCTCATTGTATGCATGTATTAAACATGCAACTTAAATGGCCACATGTCACAGAGAATGGAGGTCGGAAGGCTGCGTGTTTTAGATACCAAGAGTTCTATACAGGCATCAGGAGAATATCATCCTTTTGCCAGTGACTTATAGAGGGCCCCATTTACAGCTGAACAGGTATCTGATGTAACAATTCATAGTTCTGACACATATTGCAATCAGGATATGCAGTTTTTAATGCATCATGTTACATTAGCTCAGCCCATGGCCTAACACCATGTAACATAAATTTTGCCAAAAGGAATGACATTACATGACACTGACTTTTAAAAGACACACACTATTTTTTCAGATCACATACTTTTTATCCATGAGTGCCCAATTCAAAAATCAGGCTGGCAGACAAAAGTGGAGTGAATGTGCAGCCTCAAAGCAGCATATTTATCTTGAGTAGTTTTGCACATTTCTACCTGTAGTCAATGATTCTATTCCATTTTTATGTTGAAATGCATGAGCAATATTAATGGACCTTTTTTTCTGTCACCTGAAGTATAACTTTTATTCAGGGTCAATCAAGAGAGACCTGAAAGGTGTTTTTGGACTACATGCTATATATAAAATCTTTTTATGCGTTGTTTATCAGGAGCTATCTATGACTGTTCCGTTTGAAATTCTTGCCAAAATATGTATGACTATTTTATTTGTATTGTATCTCTGACTTATTCCTTTCAATAAGATATCTTCCTTAGGTATGAAATATTTTCAACTGTCATTGCATATTCTTTTTTAATATTAATTAGAAAGACAACAAAAAAGGAGATAAGGATTTTTGGACAACATATTATAGTTTCTAGATTACTAAAAGAATATTCTAAATACTGAGTCACAAAGATCCATTCATACAGGCTTTTAAATTTAAATTATTTACTTCTTTTCTAAATTATCTTCCTACAGAATTTCTTGTCCATTATAGTAAACTACTTAAGGCCTAGAGAATTCTTCTTGTGTTAAAAATCTAAAGTAGAAAACGAAAAATTAAGCAGTCATCTGCAAATCTTACTAAGATTCTGCAGAATAGTCTGCTAATGGGAAGGGAGTCTTTGTGAAATAGCTTTTCCCCTAGTATTTTAAGGTAATATAAAGATATTACTTCTTAATTGAGGAGAGAAATTTCATTTCAACTTCCACAACTTTCAATTCCAACATTACTACCCTAATATTTAATTACTGTACTTTCATTATTACTACAATTATTTCTGTTCCCTTATTACCATATTTTTTTGGACACACGTGTGGGTGTGATTGCCATTTAACCATACAGTTGTGATTTTTAAGAATCCTTTTTGTGTAAGAGTTACATGCTTCCAAATGATACAGGAACTTTAGAGTCGACAAAACTTAACCAATTTTCCTTGGCTTTTTGGCCACAGAAGAAATTAGAGCAACAGAATTCAATAATGACCTTGGTTAAATACAGTAAAACAACTGCAAGTCTAATATGATACCTGCTGCTGCTGCTAAGTTGCTTCAGTCATGTCCGACTCTGTGCGACCCCATAGACGGCAGCCCACCAGGCTCCCCCGTCCCTGGGATTCTCCAGGCAAGAACACGGGAGTGGGTTGCCATTTCCTTCTCCAATGCATGAAAGTGAAAAGTGAAAGTTAAGTCACTCAGTTGTGTCCGACTCTAGCGACCTCATGGACTGCAGCCTACCAGGAACCAGTAATTATGGCACCCCACTCCAGTACTCTTGCCTGGAGAATCCCAGGGACGGGGGAGCCTGGTGGGCTGCCGTCTATGGGGTCGCACAGAGTCGGACACGACTGAAGCGACTTAGCAGCAGCAGCAGCAACCAGTAATTAATGATTGATTTTTTTTTCCCACTTTTTATTCAGATGTTTTGGTATTTGTGTTTGGCACTTAGTCACACAATAGTGCTCCTGAAATTATTAAAAGCAGTGATTGGGACCTCAGCAATACATTGTTGGATAATCTTGAGCAATTTACTAATTCTCTCTGAGACTCAGTCTCCTCTACTGTAAAGTAGAAACAAAATACCTGCCACAAAGGGTTGTGGTGGCTGTGAAACTTACATAAGACCGTGTACGTGAAGGATTAGGCACAAGGACTGGCACATCATAAATACTCAGTAAATAGTACTTACTGTTATTATCTTAATTCACATAGGCAAGGAATAAATTATCCAGGATTGATGCTCTTCAATAAAGTTACATTATGGAACAAGTTCATTTATTTTTTTCATTGAACTAGCAAAGAATTACAAAGGAAACCATTGCTTATCCACATATAAGGGTTGTAAGTTGAGACACAACTATTTTTGGACTAATTTTCTATCACAAACAGTAAAGGAAAGAAATCTTCACATGTTAAATTTATTGTTGGCATTATTTATTATTATTGGCATTATTAAAATATCTTTTCAATGAATACATTTAAAATATTCTGTGTAAATTGTATATTTATGCCTATCAAATTTAATGCCAGCTATATACCTTTGGGAAAGATAAAAACTTTTAATTTTTCCCCTGAAATGCTTACAGTATGATAAAATGCGATAATGTAAATAAAGACACATTTTTAACATGTAATAAGTGCTCAATAAATGATTGTTATTTTCAAACAAGGCAGAGTCTATGTATGTGAACTTTCTTTACTCTGAAGGGCATATTTTTTAAATTATTCATAACAATGTTTAAAGTACTGCAGTCTATATTTTTCTTCTAGTATAGGAAAAAAAAAAATTCAGGTAAGAAAATTCCTAAGAGGTAAAGGAAAATAAAGATGAAAATTAACAAAATTAAAGAAAAGGCTTTGTTAGCATGTTCAGTTGTTTTGAGAATTTATCTTTGCCAAATCACTGGAATAAACACTGGGAATTCACTATTATTTAACTCATATTACCTAAAAATTAGTGCCCACCAGTAAAGACTGATATGTAGTTTAGGTTGTTTGCACTGTTACACACAGTGTAATTTTGCTTTCTTTGCTTTATAAAAGTTAATTTTTGTAAGTAAAGATGAAAAAAAAATCTGTTTTACAAAATCTTCTTTGTAAATGGTTGGTGAAGTTTGACTGGATACCATACTAACCAAAGCGACTACATTTTAACTGTTCTAACAGGAATAAAAAATAGTGAGGGAGAAAATTTAAGATACATTGCTTTTCTAGACCATAATGTAGCTCTCAGTTACAAATGATAAGAGCAGGCTGTATGAATACTTTGTGAATTATTCAAAAGAAGAAAGGGAAGCTTCAGAGTAAACTACCAGTTCCCAGTGGCTGTTGCAAGCTGTTTAAGCTAAATACTCACTGTGGCCTTTAAACTTTCATGATCCCTATTTTTGCTCTTGTAACCAACTGGAAATGGATGTAAAACTACAAAGACAAAAGTGAAAAACACAAATAAGTTTAGTATAAAGCTAGGAACTGAAAGAAAATGGAGAGCAAGAGTGAGTTGAAAAATGAAAGAAAAAAAGGCAGAAATATACTTGGGATTAAATAGGTCAAATGGGTATACTCAAGGTACTATATTCTTGTTGATTTTCTGTCTGTTAGTTCTATCTATTACAAAAAGGAATGTTGAAGTCTCCTACTATAACTATAGATGTCTCTTTCTCCTTTCAGTACTGCCAACTTTGGCTTTGTGCATTTTGAAGCTCTGTCTTGGGGGCAATCACATTTAGGGTTGTTATGTCTTGGTGAATTCACTCTTTTACCAACCTGTATGCATGCTAAGTCACTTCAGTCATGTCCAACCCCTTCAGTCTGTGCGACCCCTATGGACTACAGCATACCAGACTCCTCTGTTCATGGCATTCTCCAGGCAAGAATACTGGAGTGGGTGGTCATTTTCTTTTCCAGAGGATCTTCCCGATCCAGGGATCCAGCCTGGGTCTCGGGCAGCGGGTTCTTTACCACTAGCACCACCTGAGAAGCCCTAGCAACCTGTAATGTATCCTTTTATCCTTGGGGATTTTCTGTGCTATGAAGTCTACTTTGTCTTAGCGTAGTACTGCTGCTACTGCTAAGTCACTTCAGTCGTGTCCAACTCTGTGTGACCCCATAGACGGCCCCGCCATCCCTGGGATTCTCCAGGCAAGAACACTGGAGTGGGTTGCCATCTCCTCCTCCAATGCATGAAAGTGAAACGTGAAAGTGAAGTCGCTCAGTCGTGTCCGACTCTTAGCAACCCCACGGACTGCAGCCCATCAGGCTCCTCCATCCATGGGATTTTCCAGGCAAGAGTACTGGAATGGTACAGCCACTCCCTATTTCTTTTGATCAGTGCTCATACGGGAGATCTTTTTCCATCCTCTTGCTTTAACCTACTTATGTAATTATATTTGAAGTGAGTTTCTTCAAAGTATTTTGCTTATTTGCTGACCATTCTGTATCTGTCTTCATCTGATGTGTTTAAACCATTTACATTTAATGTAACCATTGTATGGTCAGATTTAGGTCAACCATTTTATTATTATTTGTTTTCTGTTTGTCCCCTTCATTTTTTGTCCCTCTGTTCCCCACCTTACTGTTGCTGTCTGTCTTCCTTTAGATTATTTGAATATGCTTCAATATTTCATTTTAATTTATCTATAATTAGGCTATATCTCTTTGTGTGTGTTTGTGTGTGTGTGTATGTGTTGTCTAGGAATTATAATATACATAGCTAACCATTTACAGTATACTCAGAGCCAGTATTTTACCACTTTAAGTAAACTGCAGATACCTTACAACATACAGATCCCTTTGTCTTCCCACTTTTATGTTACAGTGGTCACATGAATTACATTGTCATGCACAGAAAATGATGGTGTTTGGGGAGGTAATTTACATTAAAAAAGAGAGAGAATTATTAAGACCTGTGTAAATGAGGCAAGACAAAGATTAGAATGGAGGTTTACTGATGGTAGTGTTCAGACTGTAGTAAGAGATCAGAAGTTAAGTACTTTAGATAGGCAGTGGCATTTGACTGAAATATCTTTGGTGTGGTGATTGGGAAAAAGAAAAGTGTGCATGATGGGGAAGGTTGCACATGTTGTAGTTATAGTCCTCAAAAAAGGCTTAAGACTATTTGGCTGCTTTCATATATTATTAATACTGGAGAAGGAAATGACAACCCACTCCAGTATTCTTGCCCGGAGAATCCCATGGACAGAGGAGCCTGATGGGCTATAATCCATGGTATCGTGAAGAGTCAGACATGACTGAGCAACTAACACACACATATATTATTAATAATGAAATACATTTTAAAGAAAGAAGGTACAGTGAGCAATTTCTCTGAAATGGGTTATGGTTGGCTGAGTGCAGATGTACAAAAACGGACAATTATTTCCATAAACCAGCCTTGAGCTACATGTGTGTTACCTAGATCTGTGATGGAGGGAGGTTCCAGATTTCAGGGAAAACAAAGGAAATTTATGCCATAAACTGGTGATCAGCTGGTAAGGTAGTTCTGCTTAAGGAGCTTCCCTTTTCAGGGACTTCCTGACAGTCCAGCAGTTGAGACTCTGTACTTGCACTACAGGGGGCATGGGTTTAATCCCTGGTTGGGGAACTAAGGGGCTTCCCTTGTGACTCAGCTGGTAAAGAATCTGCCTGCAATACGAGAGACCTGGGTTCAATCCTTCGGTTGGGAAGATCCCCTGGAGAAGGGAAAGTCTACCCACTCCAGTATTCTGGCCAGAATTCCACAGACTGTATAGTCCATGGGGTCGCAAAGAGTCGGACACAACTGAACCACTTTCACTTTCACAGGGGAACTAACACCCTGCATGCTCTGTGTTCAAACAAACAAAAACCACAAACCATTCCTTAACACCCTGCATGCTCTGTGTTCAAACAAACAAAAACCACAAACCATTCCTTTCAAACTGGGATATCCTAAACAGATTTAAAGCAGCTAGATTTCTCAGCAATATTCAGTGATCTAAGCTTGAATAATTATACAAAGCCAGGGTTTTTAAATTCAAACTTGGGTTTAAGCCTTAGTACTGGTTATTTCTTTGACATACCAGCTAAATGTTTCTTCTCTTGGAGGTAACTTTGGCTACAAACTGTTCATAGTTTGTCCTGGAGTTATTTTCCTTTGCCCTCTGCAGCCCCAGAAGTAAGCAATTGTTAAGCCATGCTCTCTTCCCCTAGAATATCCTTTTAAGCTTTTCCTCAAGCCAAAATAACAACCTTTTGACAACTCAGCTCTAAGAAAACCCCAAAGTAAGCACTCAGTATTATGGAAACAATCACTTGACATCATTCCAGTAAATCTATCTTTGGGCTATGCAGTTTGTTTCACTGTAATGGTGTTATTTTGGGATTTATTGGCTTCTAGAACTATGAAAAAGACATTGGAGCACTGTGAACAACTGCTCAGTTATAGAGAGTGGGGGGGGGAGAATCAAATACTGACAAAACACGCCACTCTATTGTTCATTTATTTCTTCTACTTTTCTTCCTATTTTGACAAATTGCTTGATGTGAACTCATTTTGGTTTTGATTTTTTTGCAAATCATATATAAATTCTGAGACATGAGTGAATGTCTTCTTGCCAATTTCAATAAAAGAAAGAACAGAAAAATTGCAGCTCATATACATCTGTATCATTCAAGGTACAGTTAAGAGACGGAAATCATACCAGTTACTAGAACAGAGAAAATATAATTGGTATCTATGTATAAAGTTGTTAACTAAGAAAAGGAAAAGACAAGATGAGTTGTCACAGAGGGAGCAACTGTAAGAAGCACTTACCACCCCTAGAACTGGGGAATGAAGAAAGGAAACTGGAATTATTAAAGCTTAGGAACTCAGAGGAGGAAGCTGACCTTGGAAAAAGAGTCTCAGTCAGCTTACACAGGTATCTCTGAGAAGGCAGGTTGCTTTTGTAATAATGTTGAGAACAATTCAAAACTCAATTGAATTGCTGCTACAGGAAGGAACTGAAGCTTTTGGGGTAAAAAAGAAAAGTGGTACTAGTGTGATGCTCACAGAAACAGGGAACATTCAGGAAGCACAGGAATGTTCAAGTCCCTTCTTCCTCCTCTAGCATTACCAGCTTCCTGACGAAGAAGCGAAGAAAAACTAAAGAGCCTCTGATGAAAGTGAAAGAGGAGAGTAAAAAAGCTGGCTTAAAGCTCAATATTCAGGAAACTAAGATCATGGTATCCAGTCCCATCACTTCATGGCAAATAGATGGGGAAACAATGGAAACAGTGACAGACTTTATTTTTGGGGGCTCCAAAATCGCTGCAGATGGTGACTGCAGCCATGAAATTCAAAGACATTTGCTCTTTGGACGAAAAGGTATGACCAACCTAGACAGCTTATTAAAAAGCAGAAACACTACTTTGCCAACAAAGGTCCATCTAGTCAAAGCTATGGTTTTTCCAGTAGTCATGTATGGATGTGAGAGTTGGACATAAAGAAAGCTGAGCGCCAAAGAATTGATACTTTTGAACTGTGGTGTTGGAGAAGACTCTTGAGAGCTTCTTGGACAGCAAGGAGATCCAATCAGTCCATCCTAAAGGAAATCAGTCCTGAACATTCATTGGAAGGACTGTTGCTGAAGCTGAAACTCCAATACTTTGGCCACCTGATGGGAAGAACTGACTCATTGGAAAAGACCCTGATGCTGGGAGGGATTACGGGCAGGAGGAGAAGTGGACGACAGAGGATGAGAAGGTTGGATGGCATCACTGACTCAATGGACATGAGTTTGAGCAAGCTCCAAGAGTTGGTGATGGACAGGGAAGCCTGGTGTGCTGCAGTCCATGGGGTCACAAAGAGTCAGACATGAGTGAGTGACTCAACTGATCTGAACTGGCAAAGAAGAAATATAGTTTCCAGAATTCTAGATCCAGCATCATATTGCAAAGGATAGAAGGATGGATTTGGATGTGAGAGACAAAAACAATAAGTGAAAAGACATTTCAACAACTTATTCAAACTGCCCTTAAATTAAGTAAGGTGAAGATACAAGATAGACTGACCAGCTGCCATTGAGGGGCTCCCTGGGAGCCACCTTGAGTTCCCTTGGTGCAGGATTTAGTTCTCAGCTTTGCAAGTCCAGAAACTCAACTTTGTCAAAGCACCAAGAAGTGATAAAGCACAGAGGGATGGGTTCACATGATCCAGCTTACAAGGGACTGATGAATAAATTCAAACCTAAGGTATTAATTTAGAGTGAGAATATGACTGTCGAGATAGTTAAAATGGTACAGATCCTTTCATCTGCAGAAAAATATGATGTCAGAAGGTAGCTGATGGTCGTGGGAAGAGAGTTGGGAGAGTAAGTGGATGTGCTCCACGCCTCTAGAATTATCTGATGCCATTGTAGTGACGTGCTGGGCAAACTAACCAGACATCACATTAGCCATTAGTATCCCAACCACTTATATAGAGGTGGACAGAGCACTGCCCTCACCAACCTGACTCTTTCTCTCATCTTTCCTTGGCTCTTGGCCTCCTGCCAGTAGCTTTTCTTCAGATAGCTAATGTATGTAGTCATTTATAATTTTATTTGTCCTTGGCAAATGGTCTTGGACAAGTTATTATCTTTTTGAGTATTTTCTTTAGATGAGGAACAATAATCTCTCTGGCATGGGGTTGTTGTATATATTAAAAGCAATAGTCCATATAAATACTCACACAGTAGAGTCTAAAACATAGGAAGCTTTCAAAAAATGCAGGTTCCATTCTTACTTTTGATCCTGCTTTGATTATAGTTAAGACAGTCTGCTCTTCTGACATGCATTTCCCTTTAAAAAGATGAGTTAAATGTTTACCTACTATTCCATCAAAAGGATGTACCCTTTTATGTAACCAGTAGCTGCTTTGGCAGAAGTAAGATTATTTCTAATGTTGTGTTATTACACTTGATGTTTTATTTCTGGTAGCATTCCAGGCTAAGTTACCAAATAGATACTCCCACTAAAAACAAATCAACTATATTCAAAAGCAACAAGGAGCAAGGAAATAAAAAATATCCAGGCCAAAGACTACATGAAGGCAGAACTCAGAAGAGCAAATGCAAACAAACAAGCAAAAATCTTAAAAGCAGCCAGAAATAAAAGTCAGTTGACTTTGAAAAGAGCAATGGATAGATTAAGATCTATGCTCCCTCTGGCCACAGTGGGCACGAGAAGCTAGTGGGACAATATCTTCAGTGTGCCCAACTATATTCACCAGCATGCCCTTTAGTGTGCATCTGCTGCTAGCAAAGTCTCTCAGTGTTTTTATCTGCAAACACCTTTATTTTGCCCTCATTCTTGAAAGATATTTCACTGGGTATAAAATTCTAAACTGACAGTATTTTACTTTCTTGGTATATTGATATTTAAACACACACACACATACATATTTATACTGGAGAAAATTTAAGCTCAAATAGAGGGTCTGAAATGAAAACAAATGAAGAATAAGGAAGTGGTAGTTATGTGCATAAATTAAAAAATTAACTATAAAGCCACAACCTATGTACCAGTCTTTGTAATTAATATATTTAATTTCCTACTGTAAAATTAAAGATCTTAGAACACTTTAACTCCATTTATCCCCCATATGATTTCTATGCAATTATTTTAAATTGTTTACATTTTAAAATGGAGTAAACAATGATAATTTAAAATTAAAATACATATAACAGTTTCATGGAAGTCATGAGAGGAATAAACAGCATTAAAGTGTTCCAAGATCTTGTATTCCACAATAAGAAAGTAAACAACCCAAATGTTCATCAACTGATGAATGAATAAACATTCATCATAAAACATTTATTATAAAATTTAATATAGCCATCTAATGGTTTATTATTGATAAAATAAAAATAAATGATGAAGTTCTGATATGCGTTACAACCTTTTTGAAACTTGGAAACTTGGAAATGTGAAAAAAGCCAATCATCAAAGGCCACATATTATGTAATTCTATCTGTATGAAATGTCCAGAATAGAAAACCTATAGAACCAGGAAGTGATTAGTCAAGCGCTGGAGGTAATAGGGAAGTAACTGCTGATGGATATAGGATTACCTTTAGGGTAATAGGACTTCCCTGGTGGCTCAGAGGTTAAAGCGTCTGCCTGCAATGCAGGAGACCTGGGTTTGATCCCTGGGTCGGGAAGATCCCCTGGAGAAGGAAATGGCAACCCAGTCCAGTATTCTTGCCTGGAGAATCCCATGGACGGAGGAGCCTGGTGGGCTACAGTCCACGGGGTCACAAAGAGCCAGACACGACTGAGCAACTTCACTTTCACTTTCACTTTCAGGGTAATAAGCATGTTGCAAAAATTAACTAGTGGTAATGATTGCACAACTATGTGAACATATTAGATAGCATGGAGTTGTATAGTTCAAATGCGTGAACTGTATTAAATATGAATTGCATTCTTCATGAACACAACAAGATGCTGTTGGGGAAGCCTGTCTGAGGTGCACAGTCTTTCAGTCTTGCTTAGCCACATAAGAAGGGGCCTTAGGCCTGGAACACCTCCTTACTGAGAGATAAGGAGCCCGCATGACCTTGCCAGACTTAACTACTTTTGAGGGATTACCTTTCCTGGTTTTGGGCTCAACCTATATTCGTTTGTTCTGCTTGAGCATGTGTATCAGTGATCTCATGTGTCTAGTTTTCAGACTCCACGGGGGTCAGGGTCCTCCTACTGTGGCACAGGGCTTCCTGTAGTTCAAACAGTAAAGAATCTGCCTGGGATACAGGAGACTGGGGTTCGATCCCTGGGTCGGGAAGATCCTCTGGAGAAGGGAATGGCAACCCACTCCAGTATTCTTACCTGGAGAATTCCACGGGCAGAGAAGCCTGGCGGGCTACAGTTCGTGGGATCGTAAAGAGTCGGACTGAGCAACTAACACACACAGGCTGTGGCACAAGAGGGCCGCTGGCATGTAGGCCAGTTGCCCTGTACTGGCTGCTAAGGGTCCCCAGCCATGGGAAACCAACACACGCTATTAGAGCTGATTTTAGTCTGTTGTTTTCTCTGAGCGTGAAAACATTCCATTCACGCTTGACTGCGTTGTATTTTTCTAGATGACTCCAATACCAAGATACAATGGGCAAACGTATTTGGATCTCTATTTCTGGTGGTTGGCGCTGTCATGACCTCTGTATCCACTGTGGAGCTGGAGTCCCCCCACCCCCAGCCCAGGCATTGGCAAGTGGTGCACAGTCTTCTGCTTGACAGACACCATTCTGTACCTTGGGTTGGCAAAAGCAAGAATGTCTGACAATTTCAAGTGCTGATGAGGATGCAGCACAACTCAAACTTTCATACATCAAAATGCAAATTAGTAAAGTCACTTTGGAAAACAATTTGGCATTTTTAGGAAAGCTGACTATATGCCAATCTAGTTGTTCCATCTCTTTGATTATACTCAAGAGAAGTTCTTGTACATGTGTGAAAGAAAATGTGAGTAAGTGTTTTTAGCAGCTTTGCTCATAAGAGCAAAAATAAAATAAATAATCAAATATCTATCAAGATAGAGAAGAAAAATATTATATAGCAGTAGAAATGAATGAACTGGATCCACAATCCTCAACAATGAAGTATCTTAAAGACATAATGGAGAACAAAAGAAGCAAATTGTTGAAGAACACAAACAGCATGATTGCATTTATATTAAATTTGAAAAAGACAAACTAAACATTGTATTACGTAGAGATATATTCAAGGTAGTGAAATTAAAAGAAAAAGCAAAGAAGTTATTGTTCAAAGGTTAGGATGATTATTATCCATGGTGGGGAAGAGAGGCGTGAAATTAGGAAAAGACACAGGGGGAGAAATCGTTTACTTGTATTCTGGATGATGGCTATACAAGCACTTACTTTATTACTATTCTTTAAAGTAAGCTCCAGTGTTTTGGACATGCTTCTGTGTATAAGATATATTTCACAATAAAACAAAAACATTTCTTAAGTGAGTTTCCTGGTATATAAATCCTTGCATATGTCTAATGATTTCACTAAGCTGATCTCTTAGAAGCTGAATAACTAGATCAAAAGATACTAATACATTCAAGGCTTTTATTATTTGCTACCTAGTTACCATCCAAAAAGATTATACCTATTTCCTTTCTCACCAATAATGCCTCTGAGCCGCTGGCTACATAGCTTGAAAAATTTGTTACCCTTGTTCTGCCCTGTTGCCATGTCCCACTTACTCCTTAATCCACTTTATTCTGATATACAACCCAGTTCCCTGTTAAAACTCTTGTTATCAATACCTTCCTATTTATGAAATTTAGGGATTACTTTTCTTCTTGAATGACTTATACTTTAGTCCTAAAAACTTTTCCAGATGACTAACATCATTTATCACGTGTGGCTTTTAACTTTTTTGATTCTTAGGTCATTTGGCTGCCAGTTCTTAGAGAATCTTCCTATGGTTTTCCTGTGAACTACCTCAACTTCAAAGGAGTAAAACTGCAGATAGAATCCTCATTTATCATTCTCATCATCACCACCACCACCATCATAAATGCTCACCATTATTACTCATCAGCCAGCTTAATGAATGTTGGCGAAGTCCACTGACTGACAATGTTCAAGCACTGTGATAGCTAGTAAGGAAAGATGAACCTTACTGCACCAAGTCTCCTGGTGTTCACATCCTTGTATAGTCCCCTTCCACGTGGAATCTGGGTCAGGACTGTAACTTGCTTTAATCAAAAGATGTGACAGAAATGATGTTGTATGCCTTGAGGTGGGCAGCTTCTGCTTTCGTGCTGTGTGGAGTGTAGGCCACCATGTAAGAAGTTTAGCTACCCTGCTGGAGAAAGCACATGGAGACATAACACAGCAGTGGGAGCAGGGAGAGGCCCCAAGACCACATGAAAAATAGAAGTCTGGCCATCCCAGCGTCTGGCTCCCATCTTCCAACCATCCCTGCCAAAGCACCAGCCAGGTGAATAAAGCCATTTTGGATGTGCTAGGACTAGCCACTGTCTGGCAGCAGCTACATGAAAAACCCCAAGAATGACCAGCAGAACCATCCAGTTCAAATCAGGTAACTTACAGAATTGTGCGAGTTGATCACCAATTGTTGTCTTAAGCCACCAATTTTTGAAATGATTTGTTATACAGCAACAGATAATACAAACAAATTCCCTTCTATATTGCCCCTCATGTTTAACTGGTGGAATATGGGCAGATCTTTTGCTTGATCAGAAGTAAAGCTTGACATCTTTACGGCATGAATTAAGTATATTTCCACCAGGTTGCCTAAGGAGGGGTGAACCCCCCCAGGTCAGAAACAGAGCAGGTCAAAACTCCTGTGCTGATCAGTAGTGGGATCGCATCTGTGAATAGCCACTGCATTCTATCCGGCGTAACATAGAAAGACCCTGTTTAAACTTTCTGGGCTTCCCTGGTAGTTCAGCTGGTAAAGACCCGGGTTCGATTCCTAGATCAGGAAGATCCCATGGAGAAGACATAGGCTACCCATTCCAGTAGTCTATAGCTTTCCTGGGGGCTCAGATGGTAAAGAATCCACCAGCAATGCAGGAGACCTGGGTTTGGTCCCTAAGCTGGGAAGATCCCTTGGAGGAGGGCATGGCAACCCACCCCAGCATTTTTGCCTGGAGAATCCTATGGACAGAGGAGCTTGGCAGCTACAGTCCATAGAGTCGCAAAGAGTTCAACACAACCAAGCAACTAAGCACAGTTCTGCAAAAAAGGGAGATGTCTTAGAAAACAACAATGAGAGTTGTTGTTATATAACAACATTTTATAAGGAAGTTAACATTTGAACTAAAACCTGAAGGAGGCAAAATGTTCAGACATATGGTGAACTGGAGGAAGGGCATCCCTAACACAAACGGAAAGACCCTGAGATGAGAAAAGGCTCAGTGTACCCTTAGAACTGAGTAAAGAACTATCTATAGGAGCAAAGGAGTACATCAAGGCTGTATATTGTCACCCTGCTTATTTAACTTATATGCAGAGTAACATCATGAGAAATGCTGGGCTGGATGAAGCACAGGCTGGTATCAAGATTGCGGGAGCAATATCAATAACCTCAGATATGCAGATGACACCACCCTTATGGCAGGGATTGAAGAAGAACTAAAGGGCCTCTTGATGAAAGTGAAAAGAGGAGAGTGAAAAAGTTGGCTTAAAGCTCAACATTCAGAAAACGAAGATCATGGCATCTGGTCCCATCACTTCATGGGAAATAGATGGGGAAACAGTGTCAGACTTTGTTTTTTGGGCTCCAAAATCACTGCAGGTGGTGATTGCAGCCATGAAATTAAAAGATGCTTCCTTCTTGGAAGGAAAGTTATGACCAATCTAGACAGTATATTAAAAAGCAGAGACATTACTTTGTCAACAAAGGTCCGTCTAGTCAAGGCTATGGTTTTTCCAGTGGTCATGTATGGATGTGAGTTGGACTATGAAGAAAGATGAGCGCCGTAGAATTGATGCTTTTGAACTGTGGTGTTGGAGAAGACTCTTGAGAGTCCCTTGGACTGCAAGGAGATCCAACCAGTTCATCCTAAAGGAGATCAGTCCTGGGTGTTCATTGGTAGGACTGATGTTGAAGCTGAAACTCCAATACTTTGTCCACGTGATGCGAAGAGCTCACTCATTTGAAAAGACCCTGATGCTGGGAAAGATTGAGAGCAGGAGGAGAAGAGGACGACAGAGGATGAGATGGATGGCATCACTGACTCAGTGGACATGTGTTTGGGTGGACTCCAGGAGTTGGTGATGGACAGGGAAGCCTGGCATGCTGCGGTTCATGGGGTTGCAAAAAGTCAGACATGACTGAGCGACTGAACTGAACTGATAGGAGCAAAGACACAGGGGCAGAAGGAGCCCAGTGACGTTTGTTCTGTTAGTGAAGCCTGAACCTTAGACTCTGAATTCTTTGTTGAGCTTAGTCAGTGATGTTAATCTCTTCACTCTCACAGGGAGCAGAACAAAATGGAGGTGTCTGATGAGACTAACTGACATGATGAAGATATAAATTAGAAAATCAATGGTCAAGTAAACACGTGTCTGAGCTGGGCCCCATTTTGTTGTGACTTCTACTCCACACAAACAGTATCTATGATATCTTAATAGACACCTTCTCCTGTACATATAGAGAAGGAATGGCAACCCAGTCCAGTATTCTTGCCTGGAGAATCCCAGGGACAGAGGAGCCTGGTGGGCTGCCGTCTATGGGGTCACACAGAGTCAGACATGATTGAAGTAACTTAGCAGGGGCAGCGACCTGTATGTTAGAGTATAAAGCACAGGAAATAACCACTCTAGGTATTTTCAACATGAAGGTATTTAACACAGGAAATTGGGTATTTACAAAATCACTGGAAGCAACTGACATGGCCTTCAGTAGGTAAATGAATAATCAAACTGTGGTATATCCATGTAATGGACTGTTATTCAGCACTAAAACATAATGGCTATTAAGCCTTGGAAAAACAGGCAGGAAACCTAAATGTATGTTAATATATGAAAGAAGCCAATCCAAAAAGAGTACACGCTATATGAGTCCAGCTACACTCTGGAAAATGCAAAACTAAGGAGACAGTAGAAAGATCAGTGATTGCCCAGGGTCAGGGGGTTAGGGAGATGAATACATACAGCACAGAGAATTTATAGGGCAGTTAAACTACTCTGGAGAATACTATCATGGTGAAAAAATGCCATTATACAATGTCAAAATCCAAAGAACACCACCAAGAGTGAAGGTGGTCTAGCAGTTAAGACTTTGCCTTCCAATACAGAGGATGAGGGCTTGATCCCTGATCAGGAAGCTAAAATCCCACATGCCTTGTGGCCAAAAAACAAAAACAGAAAACAGAAAGTGTAACAAATTCAATAAAGACTTAAAAAAAGAATGAAGCCTAACATAAACTATAGGCGCTGGGTGAAAACTCTTTTTTTTTTTTTTTTTGGCCACACCTCACTGCATGAAGTGGAGAAGGCAATGGCACCCCACTCCAGTACTTTTGCCTAGAAAATCCCATGGACGGAGGAGCCTGGTAGGTTGCAGTCCATGGGGTCGCTAAGAGTCGGGCACGACTGAGTGACTTCACTTTCACTTTTCACTTTCATGCATTGGAGAAGGAAATGGCAACCCACTCCAGTGTTCTTGCCTGGAGAATCCCAGGGACAGGGGAGCCTGGTGGGCTGCCATCTATGGGGTCGCAGAGAGTTGGACACGACTGAAGCGACTTAGCAGCAGCAGCAGCACTGCATGAGGGATTTTAGTTCCCCCACCAGGGATCAAACTGGGGTCCCCTACAGTGGAAGCCTGAAGTCTTAATCACTGGACTGCCTGGGAAGTTCCCCCCACAACTCTTAAAGCTTATTCAACTCTTGAAGTGGAGACTGAACACTCCGGAATGTCCTCACATAAAAACTGGAAGTCTTCAGACCTCAATTAACAGAAAACATCTAAACACAGCAGAAGGATGGCCTCTCATTCCCATCCTGCCCATCTCCCAACAGTGCAAATAACAGGCAAATCATAATTTGCATGTAGAACAACAGCTACAATGGAACGGTTCTCTAGGAAAGCACACTGGAAGGAGGGATGGTGGCCCCAAGCCCACTCATCACAGCCAGCAGAGCTTCTACTCTCCCAGCCTGGGTGGCAGGAGGGGTGAAGTACTATTAAAGCTTCCCTCACCATCATGCTCTCCGTACAGTCAGAGAAACTAAGAGATCCCTCAGAGGTGGAGGTAGGTGCCTCTCCACCGCCGGTGAATGGACCCCGCCCTCAGGCCTAGCTCCTCACTCTTCCTCATTGTGCTGCAGCAGCCAAGAGGATACACCTCAGAGACCAGCAATGACAGGGAGCTAATTAACCGGGGGTGCCAACTGCTGTGCTATTAAATCCATCATCACGCTTGCACGAAGGCCATGCTTGCTAGGGTCTTGTGCCTGCAGGAAATCTAGGCCGCTGCCACTCAACCTTTTCCCCCTCTTGCTTCACTCAGGGTGGAATCTGCATCATAGCCTGATGGTTATCTCGGCTCCTTCCAACGTTTTCTCGCAGGCGCTTCCGCTAATCAAATCCTTGTACATTCAGTTCTATTTTGGTGCTGCTTCCCTGAGACGCTGAACTGACACACCTGCCTTGTCCATTGTGAACTCAAGCCTTTGCTCTCTGCTCTTGCCTGAACTCCCACATGCAGCATTCGGCCTCATCTGCTCCACCTACTCAAATTCTATCTTGTGGACCTAGTACTCATCACACCTCCTCCATGAAGTCTGTTTACATGGACCATGAACCTGTCCTCATTCTCTCAGATCTACACATTTTTGCAGGTCTTCTATTGTTCCCTGTTTCAAGGCTGTTGAGAATATAGTTAACTTCCCTAATATATGAGGGCAAGGAGTGGGTCAGACATTTCTTTATTAACCTCCAAAGTGCTATTTAATGGAACAGAAGACAGAATATAGCAGTTCTATTAAAATCTTATTGAAATGATAGAATAGTTGGTAATTTTAAAAATGAAAAAATTCCAGCAACAAACAGAGATCCTTTTCTACCTAATAAGCTGGCTAAGATTTTAAGAAACACTAGAAAATGAGGCCCCCTCATTAACCTATGGGGAGTAAGTAAAATGACATAAGCCTCAGTTCAGTTCAGTTCAGTCGCTCAGTCGTGTCCAACACTTTGTGACCCCATGAATTGCAGCATGCCAGGCCACCCTGTCCATCACCAACTCCCGGAGTTCACTCAAACTCACATCCATCGGTGTGATGGATGAGTCGGTGATGCCATCCAGCCATCTCATCCTCTGTCGTCCCCTTCTCCTCCTGCCCATAATCCCTCCCAGCATCAGAGTCTTTTCCAATGAGTCAACTCTTCACATGAGGTGGCCAAAGTATTGGAATTTCAGCTTCAGCATCAGTCCTTCCAATGAACACCCAGGATTGATCTCCTTTAGGATGGACTGGTTGGATCTCCTTGCAATCCAAGGGGCTCTCAAGAGTCTTCTCCAACACCACAGTTCAAAAGCATCAATTGTTTGGTGCTCATCTTTCTTCACAGTCCAACTCTCACATCCATACATGACCACTGGAAAAACCATAGCTTTGACTAGATGGACCTTTGTTGGCAAAGTAATGTCTCTGCTTTTGAATATGCTATCTAGGCTGGTCATAACTTTCCTTCCAAGGAGTAAGCATCTCTTAATTTCATGGCTGCAATCATCACCTGCAGTGATTTTGGAGCCCCAAAAATAAAGTCTGACACTGTTTCCACTGTTTCCCCATCTATTTCCCATGAAGTGATGGGACCAGATGCCATGATCTTCGTTTTCTGAATGTTGAGCTTTAAGCCAACTTTTTCACTCTTCTCTTTCACTTTCATTAAGAGGCTTTTTAGTTCCTCTTCACTTTCTGCCATAAGGGTGGTGTCATCTGCATATCTGAGGTTATTGATATTTCTCCCAGCAATCTTGATTCCAGCTTGTGCTTCTTCCAGCCCAGCGTTTCTCATTATGTACTCTGCATATAAGTTAAATAAGCAGGATGACAATATACAGCCTTGACGTACTCCTTTTCCTATTTGGAACCAGTCTGTTGTTCCATGTCCAGTTCTAACTCTTGCTTCCTGATTTGCATACAGGTTTCTCAAGAGGCAGGTCAGGTGGTCTGGTATTCCCATCTTTTTCAGAATTTTCCAGTTTATTGTGATCCACATAGTCAAAGGCTTTGGCATAGTCAATATAGCAGAAATAGATGTTTTCTAGAACTCTCTTGCTTTTTTGATGATCCAGCAGATGCTGGCAATTTGATCTCTGGTTCCTCTGCCTTTTCTAAAACCAGCTTGAACATCAGGAAGTTCACGGCTTATGTATTGCTGAAGCCTGGCTTAGAGAATTTTGAGCATTATGGACAAGAGGAGCAATCCCATGTCCAAGGAGCAGTGGTTGCACGGGCACACGAGGGCCGAGAGAAGCAACCCCACGTTCAAGGTCAGAAGGGGCGACTCATCCAAGGTAAGGAGCAGCAGCTGCGCTTTGCTGGAGCAGCCATGAAGAGATACCCCACGTCCAAGGTAAGAGAAACCCAAGTAAGATGGTAGGTGTTGTGAGGGCATCAGAGGGCAGACACACTGAAACCACAATCACAGAAAACTAGCCAGTCTGATCACACAGACCACAGCCTTGTCTAACTCAATGAAACTAAGCCACGCCGTGTGGGGCCACCTAAGACAGACGGGTCATGGTGGAGAGGTCTGACAGAATGTGGTCCACTGGAGAAGGGAATGGCAAACCACTTCAGTATTCTTGCCTAGAGAACCCCATGAACAGTATGAAAAGGCAAAATGATAGGATACTGAAAGAGGAACTTCCCAGGTCGGTAGGTGCCCGATATGCTACTGGAGATCGTGGAGAAATAACTCCAGAATGAAGGGATGGAGCCAAAGCAAAAACAATACCCAGCTGTGGATGTGACTGGTGATCGAAGCAAGGTCTGATGCTGTAAAGAGCAATATTGCATAGGAACCTGGAATGTTAGGTCCATGAATCAAGGCAAATTGGAAGTGGTCAAACAGGAGATGGCAAGAGTGAATGTTGACATTCTAGGAACCAGCGAACTAAAGTGGACTGGAACGGGTGAATTTAACTCAGATGACATAGGCCTGCCTGAAGCCAATTTGATAATATGTAGAGGGCTGCCATGTATGGGGTCAAATAGAGTAGGACACGACTGAAGCGACTTAGCAGCAGCAGCGGCAGCAGCAGCAGAGGAAACCTAAAAATGTACCTATTCTTTAATTATTCTATTTCAGGAATATATCCCAAGAGAACCTTTAAATTACAGAGATGGGAGTAACAGAGGTGGAGCTAAAGCAGGTACTTTTTGTGAGTGGGCATCTGCATAGAGAAACAGACCCACCAGGTCAGAAATAAGTTTCTCCTCCTCCCGCTCCTCCCTCCTCCTCCCCGCTCCTCCCTCCTACTCCCCCCTCCTCCCCCTGCTCCCCCTCCTCCTCCCTCCTCCTCCCCCCTCCTCCCCCTGCTCCCCTCCTCCTCTTCTCCTCCCTCTCCCTCCCTATCCTCCCCCTTTTCCTCCCCAAGTCCTCCCTGTGCTCCCCTCCTCCTCTGTCTCCTCCTGCTCCCCTCCCCCTCCTCCCTTCCCATCCTCCCCCCTTTTCCCCCGAGTCCTCCCCTGCTCCCCTCCTCCTCTGGCTCCTCCTTCTCCCCTCCCCCCTCCTCCCTCCATCCTCCCCTTTTTCCTCCCCGAGTCCTCTCTGTGCTCCCCTCCTCCTCTGTCTCCTCCTTTTCCCCTCCTCTCCCTTCTCCCTCTCCCTCCCCAATCCTCGCCCCTTTCCTTTTCTTTTCCTCCTCTCCTCCCCCACCCATTCTTCTTGATGATTAAACTTTAATTCCACTTCTAGTGGTTCCTAGACCCACTGGGAAAGACACGAGAGGATCTCTAAGCCAGGAAGTCACTACAGGCTATTTACACACCTTCATTTTTTTAATGGGATCTGGAAGAACAGGGTGCACCTCATCTATAAGACACTAAATCTATCCCCCCATGAAAACTGCTGCTGCTGCTAAGTCGCTTCAGTCGTGCAACTCTGTGCAACCCCACAGACGGCAGTCCACCAGGCTCTGCCGCCCCTGGGATTCTCCAGGCAAGAACACTGGAGTGGGTTGCCATTTCCTTCTCCAGTGCATGAAAGTGAAAAGTGAAAGTGAAGTTGCTCAGTCATGTCTGACTCTTAGCGACCCCATGGACTGTAGCGTACCAGGCTCCTCCATCCATGGGATTTTCCAGGCAAGAGTACTGGAGTGGGTTCCCATTGCCTTCTCCTACATGAAAACGGGAGGTCAATAACTGGTAATGCTGTGTGTGTGTTTTAGGGGGACCGTTGCTTGACCTGATTTAAAATGGGCAACAGAATTGTCCTGGGCAGACCCAGCCCAGCCATGCTATAACCTAAGAACATCCCCATCCAGTTGGAGGGTTTAGGTAAAGGGCACTCTAACTGCTTAAATCCAGGTCTACTAAAGCAGGTGCCCCCACCTGCCAGACTAGCAGGATTTGGCCCTTTCCATGCCTTCTGATTCTCCGTAGGATTTTCCAGAAGGAGGGCTGGAAGGCAGAGGCATAATCAGAGCTGCTGACTTTTTTGCAGGGCAGCAATAGAGACACAGGCATAGACAACAGACTTGTGGGCAACATGGGGAAGGAGCGGGTGGGACGAGCTGGAAGAGCGGCCCCGAAACACACACATCACCATGTGGAGAACAGACAGCCGGTGCGCATTTGCTGTGGGACGCAGGGAGCTCAAACCCGGGGCTCTGTGGCAGCCTAGAGAGGTGAGATGGGGTAGGAGGTGGGAGGAGGTTTAATGGGGTAGCGGGGAAGTGGGGGGCGTGACATGTGTATGCCTATGGCTGATTCATGTTGATGTATGGCAGAAACCAAAACAATATTGTAAAGCAATTATCTTCCAGTTAAAAATAAATAAATTAAAAAGATTGAGCCCTTTGCTTATTTGTTGAAAACTCAACAGTTTTCTTAGTCCTTTACCTCAGATCAATGCTTGTTTATAGATCCTGTATTTTTTTCCCCTGAGAGCTTAACAAATAAACCTTGCTATCTTATAGGTCTTCTTTCTCTATAAAATTTGATAGAACAATAAAAATGTTGTCTAATATTTTCCTATATGTTTCTAGTTTGGATTATTTCAAACTTTTATTTACTTCATTATTTTATTTTGCTTACTTTATTTGTAGTTACTTATATTTAACATTTTAAGCCACCTGATACATAAATTGATAGTATTTTCAAACCTGTCATTTTTTATTGGTGTTTTAAAAATTTTAGGGAATTTTCAAATATGTAATCTCATCTGATCATCACAACAAACTGAACAAAAGCAGGTTTCTTCACTCCCATTTGAAAATAGAGACTCAGTTGCAGAGAAGTTAAGTTGATTTGCTCAAGGTCACAGCTAATTGGTAACAAAGCTAGAACTAGAATCCTACTTCTGATCTCCCTTCAAGCTTCTTTCTTTCACTGGACCAAACTAGGTCACACTGTATTTAAGTAAACAAGGTTGATTCCTGGCCCTGCTTTTACTTTCTAAACTGGTTGAGACAGACTGGTTTATAAAGGCTATGATCTTAAACCTGATGATGATCTCAGATTATTATATTTTAAAAATGGAACTTATAGGACAGCAAAAAAAACCTAGGTTCTCCCAAGTTGCCAGAGCACTACTGCTCAGGGATTTACCACCAGGGCAGAAAAAAGTCTCTTAATTTTCAAATTAAGAATTGCAGCTTTAAATTCAATGAAAATTGTGCTGGAACCCTTGAAAAAGCATTTGATGTTATAGATGACTGGCTCACAACCCCAAGTTCTGAAAAATACAAATATGGCTAGCTTAGAACAAAATATACTAGGTTTGTTTCTAAAGAAATTATTATCTGATGAAGTTCAGTCCTTGGTAGATGAAAAGGAAACAGCCTCTCAGCAGCAAGACACACAGGCCAAGCTATTTTTTTCAGTCTGAGAGTTATTTGTGCAGTGAGCCACACAGAGAATCACCCTTTGATCAATAGGATGGATTTGTAAGATGTCTGGCTGGGGTTGGTTCATGGCCAAAGGACAGAACTGTTCTGTGCAAAACTCTAGTGCATGCAGGGGTTGCATATATGACTTGACTTGGAAATACAAATTTCAAAGAAGGCTAAATGTGTTTCAAGGTATAATTTATATTTTATTTAATTCTGCTTTGATTTTAAAAATAAATTAGTGATTAGAGCTTCCCATCCTCAAGCAGCTACATATTCAGAACAAATTCCTTGGGCAAACTTCAGATCCTGGGATCCCAGGACAAAGGTCTGGAGTCTTTGGGACTTTTAGGGGAAAGAGAATGCTATAAGAGCATGACTGGCAGAAGTAAACCATTTAAATATGTCTTGGACTATGCAATGGGATTTAGTATCATTACAATTAAATAATACATTCTGTGCATTTGCTCACAACCACCCTCCATGCTATCTCATATAATTTACATATACAAAGAAGAGGAACTCTTGATAACAATCAGAAATCTGTAGCACTTCTTTACACTAACAGTGAAACATCAGAAAAAGAAAGTAAAAAAAAAAATCCCTTTTAAAATCATGTCAAAAAATAAAATACCTAGAAACAAACCTGACCAAGGAGGTGGAAGACTTACATGCTGAGAAGTACAGTACACTGATAAAGGAAACTAGAGATGCGTCAAAGAAATGGAATGATACCCCATGCTCTTGGGTTGGAAGAACTAATATTGTTAAAATGGCCATACTACCCAGAGTAATATACAGATTTAATGTGATCCTTGACAGTTTTCAAAGAACTAGAATAAACAATACTAAAATTTATATGAAATCATAAAAGACCTGGAATTGCCAAAGCAATCCTGAGGAAAAAGAATGAAGCTGGAGGCATTACTCTCCCATACTGTGGACAATACAATAAAGCTACAGTAACAGAAACAGTGTGGCATTGGCACAGAAACAGACACATGGATCAATGGAACTGAATAGAAAGCGCAGAAATAAACCCACACACCTATAGTCAATTAGTCTTGGACAAAGAAAGCAAGAATACACAGTGGAGTAAAGACAATCTCATCAGCAAGTGGTATTGGGAAAATGGGACAGGTGCCTATAAACCAATGAAGTTAGAACACTCCCTCACACCATACACAAAATAAACTTCAAAAGGCTTAAAGCCTTAAATACATATGACTGACAAGGGCTTAATTTCCAAAATATACAAACAACTCAGATAGCTCAATATAAACAAACAACCCAGTCAAAAAATCAGCAGAAGACCGAAATAGACATTCTCCAAAGAAGACATACAGATGGCCAACAGGCACATGAAAAGATGTTCAAGAGCTCTAATCATTAGAGAAATGCAAATCAAGACTACAAGGAGATATCACCTCACATCAATCCAAATGGCCATATCAAAAAGTCTACAAATAAAAAATGCTAGAGAGGGTGTAGTGGAGAAGGCAATGGCACCCCACTCCAGTACTCTTGCCTGGAAAATGCCATGGACGGAGGAACCTGGTGGGCTGAAGTCCACAGGGTCGCTGAGAGTTGGACACGACTGAGCGACTTCCCTTTCACTTTTCACTTTCATGCATTGGAGAAGGAAATGACAACCCACTCCAGTGTTCTTGCTTGGAGAATTCCAGGGATGGGGGAGCCTGGTTGGCTGCTGTCTATGGGGTCGCAGAGTCAGACACGAATGAAGTGACTTAGCAGCAGCAGCAGCAGCAGAGAGGGTGTGGAGAAAAGGGAACTTTCCTATACTGTTAGTGGGATGTAAATTGGTATAGCCACTATGGAGATCAGCATGGAAGTTCCTTTAAAGGCTAAAAGTAGAGCTACCATGTGATCTAGCAATCCCACTCTTGGGCATATACCCAGGAAAGAAGAAAACTCTTAACTTGAAAAGATACATACATCCCAATGTTTATAGTAGCAATATTTACAATAGCCAAGACACAGAAGCAATCTAAATGTCCATCAATGGAGGAATGGGTACACATATACGTACACAACATGGTATATCACTCAACCATAGAAAGAATGGAAATAATACCATTTGCAGAAACATGGATGAACCCAGAGATTATAATACTAAGTGAAGTTAGATAAAGAAAGACAAATATAACATGATACGACTTAACTGTGGAATCTTTAAAAAATTATACAAATGAATCTATTTATAAAACAGAAACAGACATGGAAAACAAACTTATCGTTACCAAAGGGGACTGGGAGAGGAAGAGATAAATTAGGAGCTTGGGATTAACAAATACATACTGCTATGTATAAAATAGATAAATAACAACGTCCTACTTATAGCATAGGGAATTATATTCAATATCTTGTAATAACTTATAATGGAAAAGAATCTGAGAAAGAATATATACTTCGCTGTATACCCAAAGCTAACACAACATTGTAAATCAACTATACTTCAATAAAAAAATTTAAATAAAGTAGAGGAAGTCTCTTGATTGTAGCTATGTCATCTCTATCTTTAGCCATTACTAAGTCATCCAATAAACAAATTTTAAACACAACTGTGGTCCAGGCATTGAAGTTGGCAGGTGGGGAAGAGAAAAGAGTAAGATAGATTATAGTCCTCGCCCTTGTGGAACTTAAGAGTCGAGCCTTATTGAAAAGACAAACCAATTTTAAAATGGGCACTTTTCCAAAGAAGATACATGTATGGCTAATAAGGACCTGAAAAGATGCTCAACATCATTAGTCAAAGGAAAACAACAATAAGATAACACTTCAAACCTATTACGTGTCAATCAAAAAGATAAAACAAGAGTTGATTTTATTGGAATACTTATATACAATGGAAAATATGAATGTAAAATAGTGTAGCCATGTAAAACAGTTTGGCAGTTCATCAAAATGTTAACTATAAAGTTAGTACGCATGTGTGCATGCTAAGTTGCTTCAGTCATGTCAGAGTCTGAGCGATCCTACGGGACTGCAGTCCGCCAGGCTCCTCTGTCCCTGGGACTCTCCAGGCAAGAACACTGGAATGGGTTGTCGTGCCCTCCTTCAGGGACCTTCCCCACCCAGGGATCGAGCCCACATCTCTTATGTCTCCTGCATTAGCAGGTGGGTTCCTTTCCACCAGCACCGCCTGGGAAGCCATAAAGCTACCATAGGACCCAGCACTTCCACTCCCAGGTATTTATCCAAGAGAAATGAAAACAAAAAGAAAAACAGGCCCACAGAAAAACACATACAGGGATGTTCATAACAACAACATTATTCACCAAAGCCAAAAAAGTGGAATACCTCAAACGTCGATCAGGTGATGGATATATAAATAAAATGCAGGATACTCGTACAAGAGAATATTGACAATAAAAAGTGAAGTAATGATACACGCTACAACATAGATGAAATGCAAAAACATTATGCTGAGTACAAGAAGTTGTTCACAAAAACCCACAGATCATGATTCCATTTATACGAAATATCCAGAACAGATAAATTGATATTGAGAGAACAAGGATCAGTGATTGCCTAAGCCTGGGGGAGGGGGAAGTATGTGGGGTGACCACTAATGGGTCTGGGTTTCTTTTGGGGGTGATGCAAATGTTCTAAAATTGATTATGCTGATGGTTGTAAAACTGTGAACATACTAAGAACCATTGAAAAGTATGCTTAAATGGGTGAATTATAGGGCACATGAATTAGGTGTCAGTAAAGCTGCTAAAGGAGAAGGCAATGGCAACCCACTCCAGTGTTCTTGCCTGGAGAATCCCAGGGACGGGGGAGCCTGGTGGGGTGCCGTCTCTGGAGTCGTACAGTCGGACATGAGTGAAGGGACTTAGCAGCAGCAGCAGCAGCAAAGCTGCTAAAAATACATAGCAGAAATATGAAGAGCATCTGTGTAACAGGCATTGTCTTTGTATTCCACTATTGTTAATATTTGACTTTTTAATTTGAAGAGTGTGCACTATTCTTGGAAACATCCTTTTGATATATTATGTTCTGCCTCTGCCAATTATGAAGTGCTATTATTAATAAAAATTAATTATGTTACCTACTTTGAGGAGCTGCCATTAGAAAGTGCTTGAGATCAGATGGGCCTTATTCCAGTCCTCCGTGTGAAACGTAACTTTCCGGGCAGAGTAAGCTTTTTCTTCCTCAGAATAGGAAGGCATAGACATGTCCAATTTTAGTAAAATAATCTTACAGGCTATCTGTGGGGACCTTTTTGATGTGAAATTAAATTGTAGCACAGACAGAGATTTTATTACATTTACATGGACCCATAAAATAACTTTTATGGTTCCCAGCGGTGCAAATCCTCCTTAATTTTGTTAATTATTTCCCCCCAGTTATCCTTAGCCATGTCTGCTAATTCAGTATTGATCTTGATACTAAGATATGTTATGGTCTTAGAAATTCACTTGAGTCCCCACTGATGAAAAGAACTAAGGAAGCAGATCTTACCCGAGGTAATGTTTTGGATAGATTCCAATTAGTATTATAGCTGAGGATGACAATGTCCTTGCCCCCAATGTTCTGACTTGCTGTTCAGAGCTGGGCTCATAACCCAGAGCAGAGTGTTAGGATCTATCCCAGAGAGACCCCCAAGGAGGAGGAAACAATACCTACCCTTGGCTTGATGCCTGTATTCTGGTGCGTTCATCCCTCTCTTGTTAGCACACCCTCCAACCACCACCCCCAAGGTCTTCAGGCTAAACCTGGAATCTGATCTGTTATTCTGATTGTTTCTACTCTTCTTTGAATTAATCCTTCCCACTTAACCTATTCACACTTTAATTGGAATTTTCTGAAGAAAATGTCTTAAATTAGCTGTTCTTAACTGCGCTGTTCGGCAAGTAATTTGTTACTATTGATAGTTATATTACTGATGTTTTTTAAAGATTTGCTTTAAAAAAAAAAATAAATGAGAATGTGTGCAAGGTTAACTTCTTACTCTCAGTTGCCTCTAGAAATGCTTTGGAGTGGAGGAGGGTGTAGTTACCACTAACACAATGGGATTGAGATGGAAGCCTCCATCTAGTGGGAGTGACAATTGCCAGTGTATCTTACCAGCTGGTTCATTTTACTTTATCAAGCATTTGCTGAATACCTACTATGTGCAAAACATTGAGATGAAATTAGTTGCTTTTTCAAACTAAAACTTCAATGTAATTTCAATTTCTGGGTCATGCAATTAATTCCAACATGTTAAAGGACTGTTTTATGATACATAATTATATAATGTAGGCCTCTTGTGAATCTTAATCCTTTCATTAACTTACCTCATTTAACTTATTAGATACCCATTTATAGCTTTGTAAAATGTACTATACTTAAAAGTAATGTCTGCAGCCCTTTCAAATATTTTAGAATTCATTCTTTTCATGCAAATCAAACTAATTTCTCCTTCCTCCTGTCTATTATTTTGAAATATTGAGGTTATGCTACTTAGGTTCCTTAATCTTGTTTCTTTCTCTATTGTATGATCAGTTCCCAAAGGGCAACCAGTGTTGTACCTTGATCACATAATCTCAGACCCTGGTTGATGACAGTAGTAATGAACCTACTTAATATTCCCTCCTCTCCCTCTTAATTACATGGAATAATTAAGTGGTGTGTGTGTGTGTCTGTGTGTAAGAAAGAGACAGAGGATTTCTCTGGTGGTGGAGTGATTAAGAATCCATCTGCCAATGCAGGGGACATGGGTTTGATCCTTGGTCCAGGAAGATTCCACATGCCGTGAAGCAACTAAGCCCGAGCACCGCCAACTACTGAGCCTACACTCTAGAGCCCGCGAGCCGCAGCAGCTAAAGCCTGAATGCCCTGGAATCTGTGCTCTGCAACAAGAGAAGCCGCTGCAATGAGAAGTCCGCCCACCGCAACTAGAGAAAGCCAGTGCAGGGCAGTGAGACCTAGCACAGCCAAAAATAATAAATAAGAGAGAGACAGAGACCAACAGAGAGCAAGGAGGGACGGGGGTGTTTTCCCTGTCAGAAGCCAACCTCAGGGCATTTTGTGAAGTCAGCAAAATTTTTTCTACCCCTGCTAGTTTCCCTCTTTTTCCCTCCTAGGTGCTTGCTTCTGGTCCCCCACCTGGGCCACTTGTGGCTCTCTTCCTTAAAAAAGAAAGTGAAAGTGCTTTAGTCACTCAGTCGTGTCTGACTCTTTGTGTTTGTAGCCTGCCAAGCTCCTCCATCTATGGAATTCTCCAGGCAAGAATACTGGAGTGGGTTGCCATTTCCTTCTCTGGGGATCTTTCCAACCCAGGGATTGAACTCACGTCTCCTGCACTGCAGGCAAATTCTTTACCCACTGAGCCACCAGGGTGATCTCAAATCCTGCATTTACAGAATTACATAGAAAAACACTTTTAAAGTTATTTTACATATTTGTATTTAATAGGCAACTTAAAAACACTATTTTGTATTGGGATATAGCAGATTAGCGAATAATGTTGTGTTACCGGTAAACAGTGGAGGGACTCAGCCACGCACATACGTGTATCCATTCCATACTCCCTTCCCATCCAGGCTGCCACATAACAGTGAACAGATGTCCACATGCTACACAGTAGGTCTCTGTTGGTTACCCATTTTAAATATAGCAGAGCGTATGGGCCCACTCCAAACATCTAACTATCCCTTTTCCCCATCCTTCCCCCAACCCCAAAACCATGAGTTTGTTCTTTAAGTCCGTGAGTCTCTTTCTGTTTTGTAAGTTCATTAGTATCATTTCTTTTTAGATTTCACATATAACAGATATCATATGATCTTTCTCCTTCTCTGTCTGATTTACTTCACTCAGTATGACAGTCTCTAGGTCCATCCATGTTCTTACAAATAATAGACAATCATTTTTTATTGCTTTCTGTTTAATAAACTGGTCCAAAGCTTAGCGATTTAAAACAACAATTTATGATTTTTCATGATTCTATTGTACAGTCTGGGACAGGCTCAGCTGGGTGGTTCTTCAGCTCCATGTGGGGTCTGCTGCTGCTGGAATGTCTAAGGGCTTCCTCGCTCGCTCACTGGGGTGGATCCACAGGCACGGCTGAACAGCTTGGGGCGGGCTGGGCATCCCTCTCCGTTCACCAGAGCTATGTGGCTGGCTTGGTTTCCTCACAGCATGGTAGTCTTAGAGTGATGGACTTCTTATACAGTCGCTGGCTTCCTTCAGGGAGGAAGCAGAAATAGCCAGTTCTTCTAAAGGCTCAGGATGGACCTACCACTGGGTCAGTCCACTTCCCACCAAAGCATTCCCCATGGCCAGGCCAGACTCAAAGGGAGGAGAAACAGATTCCATCTCTTGATGTGAAGACTGGGATACACATGTAGGACATTGGGATCGGCTGTCTTGCATGTGGTACAAAGTTCAAATAGTACAAATGGGTACACAGTGTGAAGTAAGTTTTTTTTTACATCACTGTCCCTGAGACACCAGAAACAGCTTACTGTTATGCTTCTTGAGTATCCTTCCAGAGATAGTCTGCACATAAATAAGTGTAAGCTTTATGAACATACTTTAAAATTTTTATTTATTTATTTGGCTGTGCCAGGTCTTAGCTACAGCCTGCAGGTTCTTTGAATTTCTCTGTGGCATATGAGATCTTTAGTTGTGGCATTTAACTCTTAGTTGCAGCATGTGGGATCTAGTTCCCTGACCAAGGATCGAACTCTGGCCCCCTGTGTAGGGAGGAAGGAGTCTCAGCCACTGGACCACCGGGAAGTCCTCTATGTTTACGTGTGTTAAGTCGCTTCAGTCGCGTCCAGCTCTTTGTGACCCTATGGACTGTAGACCGCCAGGCTGCTCTGTCCATGGGATTCTCCAGGCAGGAATGAATACTGGAGTGGGTTGCCATGCCCTCCTCCAGAGGATCTTTCCAACCCAGGGATCGAACCCACGTCTCCTGTGGCTCCTGCACTGCAGGCGGATTCTTTACCACTGAGCCAGCAGGGAAGCCCTCTATGTATATATTTTATATATATTTCTTAAATCAGTGATGTGTGTTACAGTTCTCTGCCCAATACACTCCAGTTTTTTCATTTAATCAGACATCTGGAGGTAGGTCCGTTCTTTGTAACGGCTACACATATTCCTTTGGTGGATATTTAGCCATATCTAATCTCTTATTCAGAGAAAGCAATGGCACCCCATTCCAGTACAAGAGTACTGAAAAATCCCAAGATTTTCCAGGCAAGAAAATACCATGGATGGAGGAGCCTAGAAGGCTGCAGTCCATGGGATCGCTGAGGGTCAGACACGACTGAGTGACTTCACTTTCACTTTTCACTTTCATGCATTGGAGAAGGAAATGGCAACCCACTCCAGTATTCTTGCCTGGAGAATCCTAGGGATGGGGGAGCCTGGTGGGCTGTCGTCTATGGGGTCACACAGAGTCCAACACGACTGAAGCGACTTAGCAGTGGCAGCAGCAGCAGCTGCAATCTCTTATTACCAATGCTGCTTCAGTGAATATCAGTATGTGTGTATATACATATTATATATGCATGTACATATGTGTGTATATACATACATTACACACACACACATATACACAAAGATGTAAGTCTGTCAGAAAGAAAATTCCTACAAGAAGAATTGCTGGGTTAAATAATACATGCATGTACAATGTTTTTAGATCAATAACAGTAAAGGTGGGAGGGACCCCAAAGTCAGTGGCTGTGCACTGGAAGGACTGTGGCATGAGAGGCTTTGCCTCCATCTCCTGCCTCACCTCCAGGAGACTCCGGTCCATTCACTGCTGTTTACAGTAATACCTCCTTCGTCTCACTCACTGAGGACTACTGTCCTAGACCAATCACCTCATTTGGCAGAGAAGCACCCTGCAGGTCTCAGAGCCTGACCTGCCCCCCCGGAGTCCCACCACACTGCAAACAAACCAGTCTTCTCCTGAGTCTCCCAGCAAATGAGCAGTCATCGAAGGATCACTTTGCTATAGATCAAGTTTGCCCAAAAGGGTTTCTCTGAGTCACAAAGCCCTCAGAGAGCCTCTCCACACTATGAAACATACAAGATTCTGTCCATGACACCATAAAACTCTCAGAAGAGAACACAGGCAAAACGTTCTCTGATTCACATCAATGCCTTCTTGGGTCAGTCTCCCAAGGCTATAGACAGAAAAGCAAAAGTAAACAAATGAGCACTAATCAAACTTACAAGCTTTTGTATATCAAAGGAACTCATAAAACGAAAAGACAGCCTACAGACTGGGAGAAAATATTGCAAATGATGTGATCAACAAGGGCTTACTTTCATTTGTTTTCACAAACAGCTCATAGAATTCAATAACAACAACAAAAAAACCAACTTGATCGAAAAATGGGCAGAAGATCTAAACAGACATTTCTCCAAAGAAGACACACAGATGGTCAACAAGCACATGCTCAACACTGCTAATTATTAGAGAAATGCAAGTCAGAATCTCACACTAGTCAAATTGGTCAGAAAATCTACAAATAATACATGCTGGAGAGGATGTGGAGAAAAGGGAACACTCCTACACTATTGGTAGGATATAAATCCGCGTGGCCACTATGGAAAACAGTAGGGAGGCTCTTGAAAAAACTAAAAATAGAGTTGCCATGTGATCCTTCAACTCCACTCCTGGGCATGTATTCAGAAAATAACTGGAAAAGATCCATACACCTCACTGCTCATGGCAGCACTGTTCACAATCGCCAAGACATGGAAACAACCTCAATGCCCACTGACAGATGAATGAATGAAGAAGATGTGGCACATATATGCAATGGAATACTCCTCAGTCCTAAAAAGAAAGAAATCATGCCATTTGCAGCAACGTGGATGGACCTAGAGATGATCATACTAACTCAGAAAGGCAAATACCATATGATAGCTTTCATATGTGGAATCTTAAAATATGACACAAATTAACTTATCTATGAAACAAAAACATAGAGACTGACTTGTGGTTGCCAAGAGGGGACGGGAGTTTGAGATTAGCAGGTGCAAACTGTTCTATGTAGAATGGATAAACGACAAGGTCCTACTGTATGGCATAGGAACTATATTCAATATCATCTAATAAACCATAATGGAAAAGAATATGAAAAAGAATGTATATACATGTATAACCGAATCACTTTGCTATACAGTGGAAATTAACACAACACTGTAAAATCAACTATACTTCAATACTCTTTTTTAAGGAGTCTGTCATGAAGCATGTCTAGTTACTTCAAGTTATACTTTCATTCACATTCAATAAGAGCAAATAGACGCAGGAAACCTACTCCCAAGAACCTGTTTGGCATTGTTTAAATTAAAGAATGGATTTAACCATCTGTTTTCTAAATTAATTTGACCACAGAATCCTGTTTTTGCGACACTTGCTTCACTAACTGCCTATAGAACTAAGCTTTCTGAGAACCATTCTTTGTGGAACGGTAGTCTAGAAGACGGAGAGGGCAATGGCACCCCACTCCAGTACTCTTGCCTGGAAAATCCCATGGACGGAGGAGCCTGGTGGGCTACAGTCCATGGGGTCGCTAAGAGTCGGACACAACTGAGCGACTTCACTTTCACTTTTCACTTTCATGCATTGGAGAAGGAAATGGCAACCCACTCCAGTGTTCTTACCTGGAGAATCCCAGGGACGGGGTCGCACAGAGTCGGACACGACTGAAGCGACTTAGCAGTAGCAGCAGTCTAGAAGAAAGTTGTTGGACTGGGAGGCTGGCTCTGCCCTCAAAGAGCTCTGCAGTTTTGGACAAGTCAAAAATCACTCTGGGCCCTGGACAGTAGAATTGCTTATGGCTGGGTTTTGTTTGTTTTTGTTTTTGTCTTTCTATACAGATGAGCTCCTCCTTATAGTTTTCCTTTCTGAAGACAAGACAAGATGTTGTGCCTGCCAGGAGACATTGAAGAGCAATCTGTTCATCTGTTCCTTTGAATTACTACTCAGCCCTTCAGTTCAGTGTCTGCTAGTGGAAATGAAAGTGAGGAGCTGGCTGGGCTTTCTGCTCAAGTCTTCCTGTTGCCACTGCCATCACCCTGACCACCCATCCCAATTCATCCCGCTTTCAGATAAGAGAAAAAGCTGCAGAGTTTGGCAAGAAGCAGGATGACTTCAGACAAGTACACAGCAGGAGATGAACACATCTGACTCTGTATCTCTGCCACTTCTAGATAAGCCATAAACAAATTTTGTGCTCAGGGAGAAATGATCTGGTATTCTTACATCAAATTCATATAACCTTTACAAATGAGAACAGATCTTCAAACCAGGTGTAGTGTGATTTGTTATGACTCTTTACTGCCTCCAACTGAGATGTTTTACATACACTAATCTAAACACAATGAATCCTGAGCTGCTTTCATGAGTGTAAGTCATTCCAGCCCTGAAATGAAGGGGCTGCTGTGTGTCAGAACACACAGATGCATAGGCAACCAAGAGCTATCTAGCTAAATATCTTCTTTTTATTCATCGGAGCTTCAGAGGTAAAATTTCCTTCCCAGGGACATCAAGGTGATTTGTGACACTCTCCACACACCTTCAGATTCACAAACCAATGAGTACATCACACCAATCTCTCGTTTTCTCATCAGTGACAGACATAAAACACAGGTAATCTTCATTTTACTCAGATGTTTCAATTAACTGTGAAAACCCTTTGGCTTATATCATAGAGCATTTGTGAGTATTTCACTTTTTTTTTCAATTTAAGCACCAGCTAGAACACACACAAAATCTTGTTACATTTCTTTCAGAAATTGATGCAATTAAATGGTTGAGCTGACTGTACTGAAGACAAAAAGAATGCGCTGTAAGGACATCTGAGATCTGTCTTTTTGTCTGTCTTCCCAGAGGGGGTCTGATTCATGGTTTAGAAAAGTAGGATCTATTTTTATATTCACCATTAACACAGGGGCCTGAAAATGGGAAATCCAAACATGTTTGTTTACCAAGAATCTACCTCTTTGCACACAATTTTAAAATCACTTCCCTTGTCTATTTTTTCATCCTCAGGGCCTGCAGCAAAGTACAGAAATTTAGTGAATTTTTCTAGTTAGCCTGCAAGATACCTACAATCTTTAAAAAATGTTTAAAAATCTTATAATTGTTAAAATAACACATCAAATTTAGATTATCTCCTGGACATTTTGAGAACTCATGAGCTTTGAGTTGTTTTTGTTTTGTTTCCTGAGATTTGAGAATCTGATGAATTTTTACATCTTTAAACTATTTTAAGTTTCACATTGTCTCTGGAACTATCGTAGAAGCAGAAGACATTAAGTTAAATAACTTTTAATTTTATCATATTGACAGCAAACAAATGGCTTTAATTGAATTGAGGGTTATTTGCTTTTGTTTTGTTTTTTTTTTAACTGAATTGATGGAAACAATTGGTTATTTTATCATCACACAGATAAAAATTTTTTTAAAACTGTATTATAAAGCATTATGCCAGTTAGACTCTTGGAGAATTACATCTGATCGCAGCTTAATAATTACAGTTTTGTGGACAGTTTACAAACAGTAGCTGGTAAATAAAGGTTCAGACTAGATCCAACTCTCCCAGTCCTTCTAAAATCAATTATAATAGAGCAGTGAGAGGTGCCATCTCCCTTTGCTGTCATTATGAAGATGTAATTCTGTTACAATTATTTAATCCCAAAGGCATTATTACACCTGTTCAGCAGTTTTCAACCATTCACTAAAATGATGTACAACTCCACTGTGATAAATGTGAGTGATTTTTTTATTAAAGTTTCTTTAAAAGTATTATGACTAGAGGCTGATGAATTTAAATAAATGTTTAGAGAAGCTACATAAATAATTACATAAGGAATGTGTTGTTTTAGGATTTACTCTTTCACTAGTTTGAACTGTGTATAACCTTGAGACACAGAGAATTTTTTAAAACTCACTTAAATCATGTATATCAGATTAAAGGATAATGGATTCATCTAACAGGTCAGATCATGTAGGGCCTTATGGACATGGGTATTGTTCTAGATTCAACAGAAAGCCCTAGGGAGTTTTAACATTGGAGTGGTGTGATTGACTTGTTTTTAAAGGATGATTTTGGCTGTAGGAAGGGTGGGGGTGAATCATAGAGAGCTAGGAGTGGGAGGTGAAAAACCAACTGGGAAACCACTGCAGACCCTCTGCATCACCTCTGGAAAGGTGATGGTCGCTTGATTTGGAGGGGCTTGTGAAGACAGAGAAATGAGTGGATTGGGGATACGTTGTGGAGGGAAATGACAGGACTGCTGATAGATTTATAGTGGGAGATGAAGGAAAAGGGGAAGTAGGTTGACTTTGAGGTCTTGATCTTGAAACCTAGACAGATGGGGCGATGGGGGCAGTGAACACGGAGCATGGGCTGACTGCTGCATTGCTGTTCCAGGACGGCACGGAAGAACCTGTATAAGAGCAGCGTAGCTGGCAGCCTCACTGCTCAGACTGTCTAATGGACACGGTGGAGCTGCGCTTAGAACAGTTCAAGTTGCCTCTGTCCACAGGGTGGAACGAAGCTCCTCTGGTCTGAACACTGTGGAAGAGGCATTTGGGAGGGGTGTGAGACTGAACTCCAAAGGGCTGAGCAGCAAAAATCAAAACTGATCCCATAAAGTACAAATGTGTTCAGTTCCGGTGGCAGTTTATACGTTCTGTACTCTGTGGTTTATAATCAGATATTAATTCAGAGTTAATGTCCCATAATTAAAAGTCCACTTTGGTTATATACATGACAGACTATCTGAAAAATACATCTGTTCTGGCATTTTAAAGGAAAGACTATATAATAGTATAGTAGACTTGATGTTAATTATTGCTTAATGTATAAAAATATCAAATCACTGTTACACCTCTGAAACTAGTATGGTATAGTATGTCTGTTATAACTCAAGTTTTAAGATAAATAAAAGATATTTGACAGAAATAAAAAAAATAAATAAATAAAGGAAAGACTAGAGTTTTGCTTAGTTCTCACAAAGGAAATGAACATTTTTCCTTTAGAAATCCTAAATGTTTGTATGTTTCTATATGTAGATTTGCATGATTTGGGGTCTCCATCTGAAACAGACAGACTTGATTGATTACATTAGGTTGGTTTTATTGGGCTTTGCACCTTTTCTTTTGGCCATTTCAGTATTTGTAACAAATCTTCCAGAGATGGGAAAAGAACAATGGAAAAAGAGAGAGAGAGAGAGTGAAACCTAAGATTTCCTCTTGTTCTAATGTTAAAAATGCTGGTAAGAGTTTAGTCATGAGCTGTCCATGTACATTTGTATGAATGAGGTTACATCTGGTGCATACTGAAGCACCCTAAAGGTGCAACATTGTATAAATGTGTGATTATAAGAGAAAGAGAGAAATTGATTTCACAGACATTACTGGTTTGTTTTTTTTGTTTTTTGTTTTGGTAAGGATTTGAGAAAAAGTGACTTAAGCTTCTCTCTTTTTTGTTACTAGTGACAGGTGACAAGAACTCTGATGGCACTCAGAGCAAATGAGAACTAAAGAGGCTTGTCTCATAATCTAAGGAAGAGATTTTTAACCCAGTGTTCACAGGACCCTTAGAGAGATCTGTGAACTCTCCAAAATTGTATGCAAAATTTTACAAGAATGTGAATATGTGCATTTTTCTAAGGAGTAGGTGTATAACTTTCATTGATCCTCAGGAATCCATGACTCATAAAGGCTTAAGCCCACCCACCACTCGGCACCAATTTACGCTGCAAATCAGAGGTTAGATTATTGAGTAATGAGGCACCCACAGTCACACAAAGTCAGTGACAGGGAGCCTGGGTGGTTATGCGGCTTTCTTTGGGTGGACACACCGAGGGTAGTGAATTCTGACCTAAGTGAAGATCTGGGACATTGTGTTACAGGCTGCAACCCTCCCCCACTTGCCCCAGCAGAGACTCATGAAGGCAGGTATATGAGAGCTGGTTTCTGTTGATTGAATTGAGGTGGGAAGAAGACCAATAAGCTGACCAAACATATACTAGAAAGATTAACTGAAGCAGAGCCGCCAATTGACCTCAGACAACAAAGAAAAATGGGCAGGGCGGCCCAGCAAGCAGTATTTTGAGCCCAGGCCTTACTGTGCTCTCAAGAGACATAATAGTAAATAGAAACAAACCCCACACAAATGCAACTGCTTCCTTCCGGCATATCAGTCCTTCTTGTGTGGACCCAGCAAAGAAAGAAAGGTAGGACCCAGTGTTAGCTTCACAGTACCACTATTTTTCCACTTTTAATTTCAGCAGCTACCCATGGGACAGTTATTATTTAAAGGTACTCTTCACAACTCTTGGGTTAGGAAGATGAATAAGATATTCTTATTTAAGCAACAGAATTCCAAGAAAACAGACAATACAGGTCCACCTTGCTTTGTGCAAGAGTCCCCAGAAAGCTGTGTTTAAAGAGAACGGTCATAGATCAAAGTGTATATCAAATGCAACAGGAAAATGAAGAAGCTTGAGGCTAATTCCCCAGTAAGAAAGAAATTATTCTTTTTTGTAATGCTAATAACATTTTTTTGGGTCTATGTTGTAAATATAGACTGCCATAGTATGCTTCTACCCACATCCATAATATGTGCATATATATGCATAGAGATTCATCACTGTATCCTTAGCATTAATTTTCATGTAATTTAAGGACCTGCACTTTCTACTTTGTGAATCTTTCTGTCCTGTAAAGGAAACGAGTTCACTCCACTACACACTATCAAGCAGACAGGTAATCAATCAGTGATCACACATATCAGTTCCAGCTGAGCTCCTGTCTATTGCTAAGATGGTTACAATAACCTCTAACTGTTCCATGTAAGTAGAAATGGCCTCTTAGACACCTACACCAAAGGTTCGTGCAAGGAGGCTCAACCCGACGGCGGCTGTAGCATTAGCTTTTTTTTTTTTTTCCAAATGTGTCTTTGTCAGCAGTATTTTTAAACATGGGCCTCATCCTGTACTATATTTTATTGCTAAAAGCATCTTTAGTCTCCAGTTTCAGGGATAAAAGGCAATTTTAAAATGTCATGATGGGAAGTAATTTTTCAAGGTTTTCATGACAGGACATAAAATTAGATTAAAAAATATCCAAAATAAGGCCTTGCTCATCAAGATGAGGACTTTAACCTGGGTTTCAGGACATTTGGGCCAAACTCTCCTCCTACCAATACTGCTCAGTTGACTGAGGAAATACTTCTAGCTTTTTAAGAAAATTCACAAACTCATGCCCACATGCCTTGATTTAAAAGCTGTCACTAACTGGCTTCCCTAATCTTGTCTCACATGAGAAGCTTATTGTAATTTGGAGTGCTGAATTCCAAAATGCTGCGAAGCAGTCTTCAAAAGGTCTGACCCGAGCCAGCTGGAGAGATGCCTTGTCTTAAGCTTACTGGGATACTGTCCCACAGATGACTCCCCAGGACCATGGTTTCCTCCTAGGTATGTGCCAACAGCTGCTAGGAGCAATCAGATCAGGATGGATTTACTAGCACGAGAAAGAAAACAAGGTTTTCCCTTTTCAGTAAGAAGATGGATAATCCAGGGATTATGTTCATTGAGGTTTTGGAATAGTAAACCTCATTTCCAAAGTCAAGCTCCTCAAAACTGTGTGTGTGTATGTGGTTGAGGGGAGTCGTACAGACTTGATTAGGCACTCCACGTATGTTTTCCTTAAATTCTTTCTATTTAGAATAGAATAGAAAATAAAACAGAAAACATGATTCCTTTCTCAAAAGATGGGAGAGGCAGAACCCATGCTTGGTCTTCTGATTCACTTGGCCAACAGCTAGGGATCTTTGAGCTGACAGTTTATGTTTTATCTGTGACGAGCAATAATGATAATGCTACCTACAACAGACAGTTGTTTAGGGGTTACATGTAAAGAATTTAGCAAGTGCCTAATACACTGCAAGTTCTCAGTGTATCTTTAAATTGGAAAAGCTGCAGGTCATGTAAAAGGAAATAAGAGCAAATGAAAATGAGCATCAGAACAGAAATCCTCAAGTTTAAAGAGATAATGAACAAAATATGTGAAACGATTCAGAGAAGAAAATGCTATTTGAGCCATGGTTGGAGACCAGAGTGATTTCAGGAGATCTCACTGGGAACTATTTGGGGTATACTGATGCATCGCTGTTTGGGAGACTTGCTTAAGGATCCTCCTTCAGAAATGTGGGCATAAAATGATCAAGTCCTAGCCTAGGGTACTGGTTGTGAACACGTAAAGGAAAAGAGATGGCATCACCAACACTGGTAAGAAAGAACAGAAAACATTCTTTAAATCAAAGGAATATCTCCCATAGTTCGGAAAGCAAGTAAGTGCCAGAAAGAGAAGATGAAAGAAAGGCAAATGAAGTGTGTTTTATAAAGGTTCTTTTCCCAAGGAGCCCAAAGCATATTCAATTATAGAAATGCTATACTTCTCAAAGTAGGGCTGATAGTGTAAAGACAGAGTGACAAAACCTCAGAAGACATCTGTTTATATTCTGTTTACTTCCAACACAAAGCAGGAGATATAGAGGGTAAAGGAACCAGGGGAAGTCATTCTATCACTAAGATAGGTATCATGGTAAGCAGGGAATTTAGCTCTGAGCTTCCAGGCAGTCAATGCAAAAGGGAAAATGAATCAGTCATGTGGATTTTCCACTTCAGAGAGAAGGAAGCAATCCAACTTTTCAGAAATAGGAAATATTTTCCTGTCTTTAAGATCTGAGAAGAGGTAACTATAACCAGCTTGCTCCCAATTTAGAAACGGGACAAAAACTTAAACTTCAGACTTCTTTTGAAAAGAACGTCTGCTGGGCTTAGCCATAGTAAACAGTTTCTGATAACTCACTCCTTACCCAAGTTCTCAAAGGGACTCAGGCCCATCAGTTTGGGGTAAAACGAATACACGCATGTTGTTAATCCTCAAACCCATGACTTGTCTGATCCTAGATAGAAAGGAACAGTCTATTAACTACTTTCTCCAGCTTTGGTGAGTTACGGTCCTCCTCATTTTTTAATTTTTGGAAGCAGGGGACAATTTCATCAAGTAGAAAAGAAAATCTATTAGGGAGCTTGCCCCTGAGCAGACGGGGGAGAGCAATAGAGAGGGTGGCCTTGAAGGTCAGTGGCCCAGCCTGAAGGGTCCCAGCCACCTTGAAACCCACCAGGGCCTACCTCCAGTTGCTTTCTTTATCCCAATAGAATCCCTTAGCAAATCCAAACTTCCCTGGACGGGGAGGGCTAGTTTCTCTGCCTTCAGCTACCCTCCGGAGGAAAGAGGCCGTGAAGGGGAAAAAAGCAGAGAGGGAGAGGCTAGGAGAGGGGCCGGAGAAAGGCAGCTTTTGTCTCCACATTTCAATCCCTAGTTGGGGTGGAGAGGGTGCGCGGCAGCGCTGCAGTTTTACAGCTCATGTGAGCAGCGCTCTGCTGTGGAAATCTAATTTGACAGAATAGGTAAATAAAATCAACTGTCATCAACTCCCATTTTATTTACGAGACGAGGTCAATGTTTTTATAGCATCAAACGAAGCAGCTTATTGGAAACAGATTTCAGAACCACTCAATAAAGGCAGTTCTGGAAGTTAGTTTGGTTTTAAATGCCCAAATTCGATGCATTATTTGAAAAAATGTCTTCAGCGAGCCTAAGACAAAACGCGGCGAATACATTCGGCTGTCCGGCCCCACCTAGTTGGTTCTGAGAACTGGGGCCCTCTCTGTGGAGGGACCCCTCCCGGTCCCTCGCCCCCAGGGTCAGGGCTGGGATCGCACCTGGAGCCGGAGGAGTAGGGGGCGGGAGGGCGGGCGGGCGGCCCCTGGCGCCTTTCTCAGGGTGCGTTCCTGCCGGCCTTTTGTTTGGTGGTCTCCGCTTTCCCCTTGGTTGTTGATTATTAGTATTTTCCTAGTTTTCCAAACTAATAAGTGCCACTATCAGGCAGTTGGAAGCTCTCGGAGGCTGCAGGCTTTGCCGCTCGGCCTTAATTGATATTGAACGAGCTGCTGGTAGACGGGAACAGGGCCGCTGCTGGATAATTTGCAGTTTAATCAGCGTTTGTAATGAGAGCGGCTGATTAGGGCTGTTGGAAATAAAAGAGAGTTACAAGGAACGTCTGTCAGAGTCCGGTGATAATTCAGGACTAATTGTGGTGATTAGCGCAAACTGGATGACTTTGGGCTTTGCTAATGCAAAGAGAAACGTGCAGGCTCCAGCCAGGGACCCCTCGGAGAACAGCGCTCGGGCTGCGCGCAACTCTGCGGAGCCACTTTCCTGCGAGGCCCCCGGCGCCCGGGAACGGGGAGGGGGGCGGGCACCCCCTGCGCTGCCTCGGGGTCCGGCCACCCCCGCCCTGTCCCCCTCCGGCCCCAGCTCTGTCCCGGGGCGCTTTTCGGGGGACCCCTGCGGCCCCGTGGACGCCGTTCGCGGCCCCCACCCTCTTTTCTCCCCTCCATTCTTTGCCCCTGACGCCTCCCACAGCCAGCCCCGCAGCCCTGTCGCCGCCGGGGGGATGTGGAACAGCCTGCTCTGCCGCGACCCCCAGCTCCCGCCTCCACTCCCCCACCCCCAGCCCCGGCCGAGGCCCACGAGCCTCCTCGCGGGGAGCGCTCGAGCTGGCGGGACTGTCTTTACTAGCCCTCCCCCCCCCGCCCCCCGTCGCCTCCTCCTCCGTTTCCCCTTCCTCTGGGCCCTCACCCGCCCCCGCCCCAGAGGAAGGCTCTGCCCCTTCGTGCACCCCCAAACCCGTTGCACTGGGTGGGTGTCCCGAGGCCTGCGCCACGCAAAGCAGCAGAACCTTTGAGTGCGCTGGGGAGAAGAGGACCACCGCTTATAAACGGCCGGAGTCCTCATTATTGAGGAGTTTCATAACTCTTTAATTCATTTTTAATGACGGCAATAAACATGGTAGTCATTTTGGAACAATAGCTAAAAATCATAGGGCCATTACTGTCCATTAAAATACTGTTTACAGTTCAATGGAGGTTCACGTGCCCCGTCGTCATTCACATCAGCCAAAGGAGAGATTTATAGGTCGGAAGAATGGTTCTTTTTATTCTTTATATAACATAAAGATTATTGAGCAAATTGTTAAAAAAAAAAAGTTCACCTGGCTTTTAATTGTGTGAATGGGGATTAAATAAGGAGCTGTTGTCTGGCGCCTGATTTCTATTTGATCAATAAATCATCAAGTGCCTTAAGTGCTTTATTCACTATCAAATTAAATGAAAAATACTTTAACCTGCGTCCCTGGTGTCGGCAGATAGAGCTAATAATATTTTCTGTTATGTTTCCATTTAGGCATTTAACACTCAGAAAAATCTACTAGGTCTTGCTCTCTTTCTCTCTTTTAGAGATACCTCATATTTATTCCACATACCTACACAGGAAATTCTCACCATCAAGGGAGAGCTTACCTGCTTGGGGGACAGAAATCTAACTAGACCAGAATCTCAGCCCCAACTAAAATGGCCGCACGTTAACATTAAGGTGGGGACGCAGGACTCCAGGCGCCACAGGCGCCAGGGGCTGGTTCTGCCCGCTGGGTTACAGGATTGAAATAACGTTTTACCTGAGTGTTTGCCCTTTGCTAGAGTCCAGCTCTTCATACAATAATAAATCTAAACAATAGGCCCAAAGGGACAAATCTCTATTATTTCCCAGATTTTCCTGTCCTAGATTAGATACTATCTAATATGATGTATTTCACACGTAGTCCTTTCCTGCCTTTGGAGGAGCTGGGGGATCTGAGACACTCCCTTCCTCTACTACACAACTCAGACCAGAGCTACCAGGACTGTGCTTTATAAGATAACAGCACATATTGTAGCTTAATACCATGTTACTTCACATGTGTCACAAAAGAAAGCATGTTCCTTAGTGTGTACATTTGGGAAAGATTTTTTTTTCCCTTTAATGTCTGGGGTAACCTGACTCTGGCTTGTAGAAAAAAAAAATGCAATCGAATGATATTTGTGAAGTTTAATTGCTAACTTAGCAGCTCGGTCACACCTCCCAACCCATTAGATGATGAAATCTCACCTGGTTAACGGATACAGCACTGTGGCCTCAATGGCGAATGCCTGATTATACAGCCAAGCTGCTAATTTACCAAACCCCCCGACCAGGGAGGCCTGGACGGCCACCACTCACTGTATTCATGCGGTAGCTAAGAGAAGGAACCGTATTCCCTGAGCCGCTTTCTAGCTACCCGCAGAATGAGAAATGTAAAATTAGTGGAGGTGTGTGCATGAAGGGAGCCGAGCAATTAGCAAGGCGCGGGCGCCCGCTGGCCCGGAGGGGGTCGGCGGGGGCGAGTGGGGAGACCAGGGCGCGAGGGCAAAGGGCCTCCTTCCTCGCGGGCTGCGGCTGGTAGGCCTCGGCGGCGGCGAGGTCAGCGCTTGTGCACCCGCCCGGCTGCCAGGGCGCCCAGTTAAGAATAATGCGCTTCCTATCAGCCCTTTGCCACGTGTGCCTTTCCGCAATTCGCTACCCACCCGACTCCAGAGGCACGACGCGCCCTGGAGCGCACACACACTTTGTCTTTTTGTTTCTTTCCAGTTTGCCCAACAAAATCACGTTAACATCCAAACATAGCAAAATCAGCAACTGGTAGCATCTCTACAACAGGCCTCGGGGAACTAGGACATCGATCTTAGAAGGCGGGGTCTGAAGCCTTTAAGACCTCCGCGTCCGTCAGCCTGGTGCGCTCTCTGCGTTCTCTCCTGTCCCCCATCTCCTCAGCTGCTAGCTCCCAGCTCTCCTCGGTGGCTGCGGGGCTTGGCTGTTGAGCGCAAGGCCAGGCGTGCGATCTCTGTTTCCCACTGCCTGGGGGTGGGGATGCGCATAAACTGGATATTTACAACAAGAGCCTGCGCACGCACCTCTGCCTGTGAGGGCAGGTGTCTTTGCACAGATTCTGTTAGAGGCAAGTGGAATTTCATGCATTTGTGCAGGTTCCAAAGCCATCGTTCAGTCAGCTGAGTTGTTCTGAGACTGGATGAGGGGGACAAGGAGAAAGAGCATCTTCAGGGGCTTTATGGCCACCTTTCCTTCCTCTCCTTCCAGCTCTAGATGGCAAACCCAACACTTTCCCTTTCCATCCTCCCTTAAAACCAACCAAACAGTTCACAAACCCTTATTTATTTGTTTGTCTGTGGTTATTGCCCATGTTATTAATTGCACCCGGGCCTTCCTTGCTCTTTGAGAGAGCAGCGGTATAAATTGGCTCTAATAAATATTAGCCGCTAGATTAGGCGAGGTGAAGCTGGCACCGCGCTCTATTTTCGACCTGTAGCCTCTGCGAAGCCGCCAGTTCTGCGCCAGATTAGCCCCATCCATCCAGTGTCAATGGTTGTCTTGTTGAGAAAATCAGTGAGTAAACAGGGCTGACAGAGAGGGGGCCCAGCTGATTACTCATACAAATAGACTGCAAACTCCTCCAGGAGAAGCTGTTTCCAGAGATGGGTTTCTCGCATTGACAAGGCTGCTTCTCCCAGGATCCTGTGTCCTGCTGTTCCCACTTTGTCCTCCATCAATCACACAATTGTGTCCGGGATGTTTTATAGAGTCACTTAATATCCCTGCCTTCATCTCTATTCACTTAGAGAATCATCTGCCATCAGGGCTAAAGGCTTTCTGCAGGATGGGACTGGCGACACACCCGGGCAACAATAGCTCTGGTGGAAGCAGGACCCCAAGCCCTTTCTGATGCTAATAGGACAGCCCCGGGATGTTCCAGTGCAAGGCGGCCTTTATTGAAAATGGCCATTAGCCCTTTGTCCACTGCATTAAATTATCCCCTGGGCTAGTCCATGATAGGGGTGTGGAGGCCACAGTAAGTTTTCTTTAAAAATTATATATCTTTTCCCCTAAAGAGGTTTTTGGGTTTGAGAACTGGTTGTGATGAAAGTCACAGGTAACTGTGTTCTCTCATTAGGAGAGGAGGAAACATTTTCAGGCTTAAGTATGTATAGAGTTCGTTTGGCCCCCATTCACTTCCTCCGATAATTTGCAGTGCTCTGCTCCAGACTGCCCACCCCCACTCCCCGCGCCCCCCACTGCCTCCTGCCGACCAGTACACTCCAGATAGGGGAGGATTAAGTGAACTTTAGTTTTAGTCCAAAGCATAGCATCTTTTAAGCAAAGAATTTCCACAAGTAAGAGGTCAGCTGGATACAAAAATCACATTTTGTGGGGGAATTTTAAAGACAGAAGAAAGAATTACAAGGTATCAGTCTTTCAGTGGCTCATCTACAAATTAGATTGCTACACAATTAATCAGAAAGTTAATTAATGGGCAAGTTACTAATTAGAACATTTAAAACCAGTGTGTTTATAGTGCCTTAGTTAAAAAAAAACAACCCTGTAGTTAATTGGCCCATACTGATCTCATAACTGGTAGTGGAGGTTAAAATATTACAGATGTATTATTTATTATGTATAAGTTCTAATTATGTTACCATTGCATTCCATATCCCATAACTGTCAGAATTTTACAGTTAATTGGAAAGGCTGGAGTCAGAAAATATAACCAGACTAGAATGAGAAAACTACGAAGTGTGTCTACAGATTCTGAGCTAGCTACATTTACTTTTTTTCTGTTCAGGGACTTGAGGAAGGGTAGTTATGTTTTCTGACTGATCTCTGGGAGTTCAAGCTTTCAGAGCTTCCTTTTTATAAACCTGCATAAAGTTTACGATCTGCTTTGGCAAATTAGCTTAGGGCTGAAAGTTGAGGACCAAAATTAGCTTTTGGATTTTGAAGTCCTGAGGTTTTCGCCTCACTAAGGTGTAGCGAAATGTTAAAACTAAGTTTTTTTTTTTTAATCGAATGTTTAATACTATAGTTTACATTAAAACATGGATTTCCACTGAGAATTTTTAGAACATCTGCAAAAGACAAATGCCAAGTTAATTTTATTAAAATACAAGGACACAGGTGACCTGAACATTCCGTCTGTTTATTTTCCACCTGGTTAATCCCTAAGGCATCCACCCTTCTGAGAGTTTAAGGGTCTCTAAGCCCTCCTTTCCATCACAATCTCTGTGCCCCCAACATCCCGGGCCCCAGGCTACACTGAGGGCTCTGCTGCAGTGGGGAAGGGAAGGCATGTTTGAAAGCTGCTGAAGTCTCTAGGAGTAGAATCTCCACCCCCCTCCCCTTTCCATTGTGTCAATCACAACACCAAACCAACCAGTCCTGCTTAGCAGACTGTGACCTGGAGGACCTGCCCTTGCAGAAGACCAGCCTCTGCTCCCCTCCCCTACAGTACCTTCTCTGGGGAGGGTGCAGGGGTGAGGAACTGGGCAGGATGGAGGAAGAGGAGGCCTGCCCCTGAAAATCTGCTTTCTTTCCAGGCCCTAAGCCTTCCACGTCCATCCCAACTCTCTCTTTGGAGTGGGTACCACCCAGTTAACACATTTTTGGATGTTCTAGATTCTTCTAGGGAGAAGGGAGAACTCCGAGGCCAGAAAGGGAGGCAGATAAAGGCTTTCTCAAACGAGGTCTCACCCAGTAAGCAGTTTTGATCTTTAGCCAGAAGGGAAGGTGGTAACACAAACACACACACATACACACACTCACCACACATGCAGGTTACCCCAGTGAGAACACACATAGGTAATTTTAATGAAAGAGGTTCCAGTACCACATTATTAGCAATAAATCTACACCATTCTTTGTTGGTTAAAATCATTATGATCATCATCGCTATCATTACTGAACTCATTATTCTTGTGTTACTATCAGAGTAGATTTATGATAATACCCACCATTACGCCTGAGTTAAAGAAGGTGTAAAGGTTTGATTAATAGCTGCTTTCATGTTTTAATACTCGACATTTTCTCACATTTTTTCTAAATAAGGACCATGATAATTACAGGCAGTAATTACTGCTTTTGTTAGGAGTGTGTAATTAGCCACATATGCATTGTTCTTTTTAAAAAAGGCAGGTTTGGGAACCAGGCCACAGGTCCAAGGTGGGCAGAGTTTGGACGGGTCACAGCTGGGCACTTTGACAGAGAGATGGGTCCACAGCTTTGCCCTGCCAATACCTGCCCCGAGACACCAAGAATTTGATTTGAATGAATCTGGGTGAAGTTGGAAGTGTAATATTCAGAAAGATTTACAAGGAGGGGTGACTAAGCCTGGAGATTCCCTCCTCAGGGGGCAACTCCAGTCCAGCAATAAGGCCTCCGCCCCGCGGGTCCAGCCGGGGAGACGCGGTGTCTATCCGTGTGCTCCAAGCTATAAATGCCCGGGCCCTGCCTCCTCCCGCCCAGCAGACGCCAGACCGGTGGCCAGCCTGCATCAGTCATCCTCCCGCACTGAATTAGCCGGGAGCTTCCTGGGCCTGTGGGCTCCCAGACTATCTGTCCCTTAAAGGTTACACGCTGCCGTGCCTCGCTTTGTCTTCCTCATGCCCTTTCCTGGCAAAAATGGAGACATCACATCCTTGCCCAGCCCCGGCTCAGTATTTATGAAGGTTTTCTGACAAATAGGCAGGCTGGCCACGCATGGGTGACTGCCTTCATTCCGCACTTGGCTTGTTTACATAGGACCAGCACCATTTCCACGGATTAAACAAATCACAGGGAGAAGGAGACATTTATAATCCGCCAACGAGGCCACAAGGCAGTCGGGGAAAAATTGTGCTAGTGAATGTGTGTGCGCGACTGTGCAAAGGGAAAATGAATGCCCTGTCTGCGAGGCTGACCTTCCGGAGAGGGTAATTCTAGCGACGCGTGTGTTTGTGCCCAGGCGCGGGGCACACTCGCTGAGGAGCTGCGTGGATTCGTGTCAGGGAGACTCCTGGTTAGAGCGACATTGAATTACCCCCGCTTTTACCCCTCCCGAGGACACACACAAAGGCCAGGGGGAGAGAGGGAAGAGTTTCCCTAGCTAGTGTGTGTGTGTGTGTGTGTGTGTGTGTGTGTGTGTGTACGCGCGTGCACACGCCCCTCCGTCGCGGGACCCCAGCCGGCGGTTAACCCTTGGCGGGCCGGCGGGGAATAGAAGACCTCCGAGGGAGCGCGCCCTGCCCTCCCTCCGTTTTCCACCCACCCCGGCTGCGCACTACCCGCTCAGGCCCGCGCGGCGTGCGGGCGGCCCCATGTGTGCGCGCGCGAGGATGTAAGAGTGTCTGATGGTGTGTGAAGTACTGTGCACTTGTATGTGGCGTGTGCGCGGACCACCAAGGGCACAGGGGGCGTGTGCCTGTGTGGTGTAAGTGGGCGCTTGTGTGCTGCGTGTGTCCGTTTGCGATGTGCGTGTCCAGGTGTGTAGGGCGCGCGCGTGGCACGAGTATGGGGGCGTGTTTGTATTTACACTTCCAGAAATCGGATCCGTTTCTAGAACTCCCCTCGCTTCACCCGGAAGTATTCGCGGATCCCTCCACCCAATTCAATAAAACAAAGCCACCGGGCCGGGTGGACTTCCGACGGCTCGGCGCCCGCGGAGCTGAACGTCCGGGCGGCTGCCGCCCCAGGCGAAGGCTCCCGCTGCGACTGCGGCTGCCGCTCGTCCGCAGCCTGCTCGGGCCGCCGCTGCCGCCGCGCGGCGGGCACAGCCGGGGCCTGCGTGACACCAGGCACCGGCCCCGGGCCGAGGGAGGAGGAAATTCCCTACAAAATAGCAATGGTTCCGAGAAAAGGATCACAACAAAATATTGAATAAATTCCCTTTTAATTTATTTGATCATTCCACATTACGGGGCTATGAATTGCTCAAATTTGATAACAAGTACTCAATTCAACTCATTATGTAAGTTAAATTAGACTTCGATAAAATTTCAGTGGCGCGCAGTGGTTCCTCGAATGAAATGTAATTTGTGCAAGAATTTGTTGTATCTGTCACAAATATTTCCAATTAGCGACCGTAATTATTTGATAGTTTCTGCAATTATGGCTTAAACGGGTGAATTTGGGACTGTGGAGGACCCTAATTGGCCTAAATTTGATATTTTGCATATTTGCATAATGAGGAAATTGGTAGAAAATTGTGTTCATTCATTTGTGAAAAATCCTATGAATTTTATGAATTTGAAAGCTCTGTTTGTGCAGACTGTGACTTTGCCTGCTGATCCCTGAGGAGCTGACGCTGAACGCCTGAATGGGCAGCTCGCCAACTCCGCGGCTCCTGGAGGGGGCGGGGAGGCAGACACGGAGGGGGAAGAAGAGAGCCGGATTGGGGGCAGGCCAAGGTGGCGGAGGGCGGGGGCGGGGGCGGGGGCGCGGCGCATGCTCCGCGGCTGGTCCCCACAGTGGGTGAGAGGCCCCCAGTTCGCCCCGGGCTGCGGGGATGGAAGTGATGGGTGGGATCGGGGGCGGTGGGGGAAGTTGCGTGGGGTGTCATCTAGCCCAGTTACAAGAGGATGCCCTATAGTACAGCTGCGCGCGAACACACAGGCACGCGCACACACAACCTGCTCTCAGTGAGAAATGTACCCAATCCGCCAGGTGGAAGGGGTAATTGTGGAGGGGTGAGGTCTTGAGATGATGGTAACTGTGCACTTGTTTAAGTTAAATTGCCAAAGCTTCTCCTCTCAGTAAAAATGTTTGATCTATGGCGCTGTCAATTTAAAGTGTTTAAAGAGAAGCAAAAGCATAGATTTTAAGCTGCTTTGCCCAGCACCCATTCATCATGCATCAGGGATTTTAAAGTTTCATGGTTGCTGTGGTTTAACATCTCAACTCTCTGACACAAGAATCTGGAAGGAGGAAATAGCTCTGCAGTCAGAAGCCTATGACTAAAGGGAAAAGATTACGTCCAAAAATAAAATCTACAAAAATACTCATTTCTGTTCATGCAAGGAGAGGGTATTTTATTTTGAGGGGAACGTATGTCAGTAATTATAAGTAGAACTGAAACCACTTTTAACCAAAAATTGCTGAAACAATACTACCAATTTCTTTGGAGGAAGGTGGGAGACAGGGTTTTAAAAGAAAATCAAAACCTCAATACACTCCATCTCCTTGGTAATAAATAATGATATTCCCCAAGCATTTTGTTGCAAATATCCTGTATTTTCATCAAAACCCATAAGAAAATGACATCCTCTGTTTCTCGAATGTAACATTTTAGATAACTCCCTTAATTTCTATAGATCTTAGATGCATAAAACCGACCAAAACAGAGTCATAGTGAGGAACATGATATCTAGCTTTGCAGTTAAGTGCTCTGTAAAACTGCTCCACTTGTGAACATTACTTTTGCTGGGAAGGACTTTCTTATCTACATGGAAGTGGGTAATGTGAATGTCTAACAGGCCATAAATGCTTAAGTGCTTTGTTTCACAGTGCATTTTCAGTAAAGGTCAAAACAAATTCATCTTCCTTTAATGCAGTATTTATGTTTGTGCGGGTTTGGAATAAAATTGCCATTAAAATCCATATTAAAAAAAGGAATAGAAAAATGGGAACTGTGTCTTTGATTTGGCTTTTCATGGGTGGGAAGGTATCATTTGGGGATAGAAAACAGCAATTAGTTACTTATCAAATATAAACAATGCATAGATATTATTTTACTAATATTTAAGAGAAAATAGGCATTTTCAATTTTCAGTATTCTTGAAAACCGATGACTTTGGTGTCCAGTGGTCAGAAAATAGGGGAATAATTTCCTTGCCCATCTTACAGGGTTTTGATAAAAGATCAGTAAGAATATTGGTTATTAAGTCTCCTATTATATTGATGGCATCACCATTATCATTAATAGCGGTAACAGTTTTGCTGTGCCATTACTGTTAAGCTAAGATGTAGAGAAGGATCCTGTGGCCAAGGTTGAAATGAGCCCAGGTGGCCTTTGATTAGTTTAGGAAGGAACGGATCATTCACATCTTGTAGCTTGCACACATGATCAAGGATCACCATGAGTGGAGTCATCCTCAAATACAAAGGATAATGGTTCATTCTCTTTCCCATTTAATAACACATCATGTTAAATTTGGGGATTATAGATACTATTTATTTAACCTGTTCAAGAGGTCATGAAGCACTTAACTGCTGAAATTTAAGGCCACTTCTGATCATTGGGGTGAATAAAGAACACAAAAGAATTCAAATTGAAGAAGCAAGATCTGCTTTAATACTGTCCAAGCCACAGTATTAATGTTAGCAATTTTTGTGGGTTCATTTTAAAAAAAACAAGTTGACCAAGAAGTTTTTTGTGGATTAATATTTCAGTGTTGCACATTACTTATATCTTTTTCTTTATGTTGCTGTATCTACAGAAGTATTCAGTTCTGCTTATTATGAATATGACATTATCTTCACTTCAAAAGCTTTTTCCAAATGGTTATGGTATCGAATAATTGTGTTGTCCACATGACCTCGACAGTACAAATATTTATATAAAAATTGGAATTTAAAAAATTGACCACTCAAGTTCCTTCACATTTGTTTCCTTCCCCTCCCCTACTCAGGAAACACTCCTTGCCATCTCTCTACATAGTTCAGGACTTCCAGCCCTAAACCTCAATTTGTAAGGTTTAGGGCCGGAAGTATAATCATTTTTCAAGTACTGGATCTGATTAAATCCATAAAGAAGGGGATTACAGGGGTTTTATGAGACTATGGGAAATGACAGCCCTACCATGTCCTGTCCCCACACCACGATCAAATGCAGCCCTTAGTTTCCTGGAGGAAGCCAAGTTCTCTGCAGTTTGCAGGCCTTCACTCAGTTAGGAGAGGCTGAAAGAAGCAGAGCTACAGCAGCTCCACCATGGGAACTTGGTTCTTGGTTCCCTACTCTGAATATGTTAGGTCAAAGCATTCATTAACCAGCTCCCCTTCACCTTACTCTAATTGGCAGTCAAATGTATGCTCAAAATAGGCACTCATGTTATAAAAGCTGCTGAGAAATAGTCTGATAACAAAAAGTCCTAACCTGATGTGTCCACAAGATATTTTTTGGAATTTTTAAGTAGATTATTCTTATATATTTTTTCATCATATCTATTCCTTCCTTTACTTTCCTACCACCAACCATTCTATCCAGGCTGTCAGTATTTCTTACTTGAACCACTGCAATAGCTTCCTAACTATCCTTTTTGGCTCTAGTCTCTTCAACCAGTTCACTGTCCTTGGGGCTGACAAGTGAATCTTCTTAATCTTCCTTTGTCAAATCCCTCTCCTTCACTAAATATACCAACAGCTCACCTTTTCCCTAGAGGATAAAGTTCAAACTCTATAAACGGGTTTTCGAGTCTTTCCACAATCTGGCTCTAAGGCAGGAGGAGAAGGGGACAGCAGAAGATGAGATAGTTGGATGGCATCACCAACTCGATGGACATGAGTTGAGTAAGTTCCAGGAGCTGGTGATACAGAGGGAAAGCCTGGCGTGATGCAGTCCATGGGGTCACAAAGGGTCAGACACGACTGAGTGACTGGACCGAACTGAACTCACCCACTGAGTCCTGTCCACTGAGATCTGTTTCAGAACACCCTCTTTATACTCCAACCACACTTCCTCTCCCAGGAATACTCTCCTACTTCGTTTGCCTATTTCCTAGATCCAGCCTGATCTCCCTCCCTCTATGAATTCACTTCCTCATTCAATAAACATTTATTGAATGTGCCAACCACTGTGCAAATTGCTGGCAAGACAAAGATGAATAGACCAGGCCCCATGGCCTGATAGAAAAGACAGTCATGTAGCAGGCAAATAACTACGCCATGTAGTAAATCCTATAGTTGGGATACAAAGTGCAAAAAAAGGACCAGTGCAGTTATTGCTACCCATTCTAAATTCTCCTTTTAAACCCATCATGTTCACTGGAAGCTAACCCTATACTGCTTTGTACTGTTGCTAAGTTCCTAGACAATAAAGGATTGCCTTTTGTGTCCCTGTGAACCTCCAATACCGTGCTTTGGAACAGAGACATCAATTAATTGATAGGTGGGTATGGTTGTAGTTGTATAATTGCCTATTTCAGTCACATGAGTCAAATCTGGTCCTTCTGTAGAGCAAAAAGACTACCATGAAAAAAGCTGTGGCTTCTCTCAATCACCCCATGTAGATATTCTGATTTTTCGACTCTCTGACTCTGCCTGAAACCTTAGAGGCGTGGACAGGGCCACAAGTGGGCACCGACAATTGTGGATAAAGTTTTATTTGTAATGGCTTATCCCAAATGGTATAGATTATGTAACAAGAGCCAAGTACTAATAATGAAGGGAATTTAATTCATTTAAAAAACCCTCTCACTTGCTGCTTAGAACTGTCAGCCTCACTGCCTCTCCCCCACATCTCTGCCATCAGCCACCGTCCCCACTGCCACAACTGTCAGTAACAGAGCACCTTCACCGTGGGCCCGTCTGGGAGCACAGACTGTACATCCACCGTTGTTGACAATACTAGACACCGACTTCATAAAGAATGCTCTGAAATCCCCTTGTAATTCAATGCAAAGCAGCAGTATGTTCATGTAAATACAACTGCACAGATTAATAAGGTGCAACTCAGCTATGAAGAGGCACAGAATTAAAAAGGCAATAGATTGGATTTAAAATACTCAAACTGTTGACATATGAGACTTTTCATAAAATTGGAAAACATAGTAAGTATTAGAACATCACTTGTTCAAGATTGGTGTAGTCCCATCACAGGCAGAGCAGATAGATCTCCATACCAGTGCTGTTAAACACGAGAAGTCAAAGGACACTTTTAAGTTTGTAGACAGATCAGTAAGACGGCTTGTTAAAAACAGGGAATGGGTCAGGTTGATCACTGTCCAAGTTAGTGCCTAGCCAAGATGGGTCCCAGACTAACAGATGTGAAAAATCAAGTCTAAGTTTCCTAGGGAGACTTCCAAATTACACATGGTTGATCAAACATATCCACTTGTTTCTGCTCTTCATTGAAGACTCTTTTAAAGTGATGGTAAAAGAAAAAGAAGGCACCAAAAAACAAACAAACCAAGTGCCACATAGGAGATGACAAAAGAGGAGAAAAGCAAACAAAACCTTGGAAGCTAGAATGCAGAAGTACAGGGAGTAACTGACTTTGCAGACTTTCAGGTCTGAGACTTGAGCCTGCAGTGGGCAAAACCAACAAGGAGCAAGGCAGCTTACGCCACAGAAACCTGGAGAAGTGCAGGTGCCTCTCCACTAAAGGTGGTGATGTGGGGAGAAGCTGCAAACAGGAGGTACAAGCACATCTTTTAAAGATAAACAAACCTCCCCAACCTCCATCTTCTGAGAAACACACTGAGATTCTTCCCTTGGAGACGTTGAACCAGAAAGGATCTGAGGACCCTTGTTGGGCTAGGGGTGAGGCAGAACACGAGAAACAGAGGAATGATGTGAAAGTCTGCATGTTAGACAGTGAGTTCTCCAAACCCTCTTCGATCCTTCTACTGGGCTCTCAGAACACTGGGAGCCAGCATGTTTATTTCTCAGGCAGAAATCTAGAGGATTCTTCTCTCATAAAATTGTCTGCCAACACTGACCATTGGAAAGCTAAGAACAATACCCGGGTCTCCTACCTGATTATTGAACAGTGAAGCCCACCAGTCAAAAGCCCCTACCTTGCACATAGCACTCATCATCAGTATGTTAGTGCTTTGCTTATTTATTTTTATTTTAGTCTCAGTTTTAAATATAATCATACATCCAAAGCCCATTAGACATTTGAGGAAATCTGCTAATGGAAAGCAGAGATTGGAACAAACACTGAATAAAAAGGAACTCAAAGAAAACAGAGTGTAAGAAACTTCAAGCAAGCAAGCAAACAAACTACAACTACTGGGAGCGTGCGATGCCGCTGCAGCCACAGAACAAGAAGGGAGTGTGAAAGTCAGCCAGTCAGGCCCGCCCCTGCGACCCCAGGCAGTGAGCCTGCAGGGCTCCTCTGTCCATGGAATTCTCCAGGCAAGAACCCTGGAGTAGGTAGCCTTTCCCTTCTCCAGGGGATCTTCCTGACCCAGGAATTGAACTGGGGTCTCCTGCACTGCAGGCAGATTCTTTACCAGTTAAGAAGAGGGGGACACTAAGGAGAAAACATTCAGAGAATGAATAGCATACTGGGAATTTAAAAATATAATAGCACAAATAAAAGACAAAAGGTCTGTAAGACAAAACTGAGGAAGTCTCAAATAAAATGGATTTTTTAAAAGAGATGGAAGACAGGGAAGAAAAGGTGGTTCTAATTAGAAACACCAACTAACAGGAATTCTAGAAGTAGAAAACTGAGAAACTGAGGAGGAGAAAATGATGAAATAAATGATACCAGAAAGCTTCCTAGAGCAGAAGGGCAAAACAAGAGAACAATTAATTTAAAAAGATTTTTAAGCAAAGCATATTACCGCTTAAAAGAGTTGGAAGTAATTGCCTTTGGGGAACAGCACTGAGGAGGGGAAGTGTGGGGCTGGGGACTTGGAGTTGTTATTATAAACCTTGTAGTTTTATACTACAATTTGACGTTTTACACTACATGTTCCATACTGACAAAAAAAAAGTTATATTTAAAGGATATATAATTAAGTTTGCTAGTGAAAAGGAAATACAGACACAACATTGGGGAAGGGAAGCAAATATTAGGACCTGCTTAGAAATATTATCTAACATATAGAACCATCAACAAAGTCTAGATCACATTTCTAAGATTTTTACTAACAGTTTTCTCACCCATAACACCCGCAGTTTGGCTTGAATAGGAGTGTTAAGGTCTGAATGCCCTACTCCCAGAATATGATCAGTAGGTAGTAATTTGGACAGTGATTCTTTTTTCTTTTTTGCATTGTGATTCTTCTTAAGACCTGGGTTTGAGTCAGTTCTCCCAATGATGACCAGATGACCTCAGGAATGTCCCTAACCTCTCTGGACCACAGTCTCCTGTACATAAAATTAGGGGTCGGCTAAGACCAGAAGACTCTTGGAGAAGACTCTTGAGAGTCCCTTGGACTGCAAGGAGATCCAACCAGTCCATTCTAAAGGAGATCAGCCCTGGGTGTTCTTTGGAAGGAATGATCCTAAAGCTGAAACTCCAGTACTTTGGCCACCTCATGCCAAGAGTTGTCTCATTGGAAAAGACTGTGATGCTGGGAGGGATTGGGGGCAGGAGGAAGAGGGGACGACAGAGGATGAGATGGCTGGGTGGCATCACCAACTCGATGGATGTGAGTTTGAGTGAACTCCGGGAGTTGGTGATGGACAGGGAGGCCTGGTGTGCTGCGATTCATGGGGTCGCAAAGAGTCGGATACGACTGAGCGACTGAACTGAACTGAACTGAAGATCAGAAGTCACAAATTGGCAGACCAGAAAGTAAATCTGGTCCACGGACGCATTAGGCCCACACAGCATTTCAAAACATTAGAAAATGATGTATATCTGTCTTTTCTTTAAAAATCAGAAGATCTTAGGGGGGTGGTTCAGCGCGGGGGCCGTTGGCTCCAGACAAATAAACATGGAGTCCATCTTCCACGAAAAACAAGAAGGCTCACTTTGTGCTCAACATTGCTTGAATAACCTACTGCAAGGAGAATACTTCAGCCCTGTGGAATTATCTTCAATTGCACATCAGCTAGATGAGGAAGAGAGGATGAGAATGGCAGAAGGAGGAGTTACTAGTGAAGACTATCGCACATTTTTGCAGCAGCCTTCTGGAAATATGGATGACAGTGGCTTTTTCTCTATTCAAGTTATAAGCAATCCCTTGAAAGTTTGGGGTTTAGAACTAATCCTGTTTAACAGTCCAGAGTACCAGAGGCTCAGGATTGATCCCATAAATGAAAGATCATTTATATGCAACTATAAAGAACACTGGTTTACAGTTAGAAAATTAGGAAAACAGTGGTTCAACTTGAATTCTCTTTTGACGGGTCCAGAATTAATATCAGACACATACCTTGCACTTTTCTTGGCTCAGTTACAACAGGAAGGTTACTCTATATTTGTTGTTAAGGGTGATCTGCCAGATTGCGAAGCTGACCAACTTCTACAGATGATCAGGGTCCAACAGATGCATCAACCAAAACTTACTGGAGAAGAATTAGCACAACTTAAAGAACAGAGAGTCCAGAAAACAGATCTAGAACACGTCTTAGAAGTAAATGATGGGACAGGAATGTTAGAAGAGGATGAGGAGGAATTGCAGAGGGCTCTGGCACTAAGTCGCCAAGAAATTGACATGGAAGATGAAGAAGCCGATCTCCTCAGGGCCATTCAGCTCAGTATGCAAGGTACTTCCAGAAATAGATGACAAGATATCCCACAGACATCGGGTTCACATCCTACTTCAGAAGAGCTACGGAAAAGAAGAGAAGCCTACTTTGAAAAGTAAAGTAGTTGGTACCATATTAAAACTGCATATTTTATATTAAAAAAAAAATATTCAGAAGATCCTGGCAACAGTGAACGCACTCTCCTTCCCAGCAACAACTCACTGGGACTGATGGGGCAGGTATTGTCCAGGAAACCAGAAGCTCCTCCTTGTCCATCACCTGCTGAGCTCCAATAGGTATCTGAGTTTGAGACCCCTATCACTGTTTAGGTCCTTTCCAAGTCTAACATTTCATTCATCCATTTGACCATTTACTCATTTAATGACCTTTCATTGAACACTTTCTATATGAACCACTTTAGACACTGAGGACCCAAAGATGAGTAAGACAGAGTTCTTGCTCTCAATATGGAGGAGGAAATGGCAACCCACTCCAGTATTCTTGCCTGGAGAATTCAATGGACAGAGGAGCCTGGCTGGCTACAGTCCATGGGGCCTGAAAGAGTTGGACATGACTGAGTGACTTAGCACAGCACAGCACTTGCTCTCAATAAATTTATAATCTATGGGGAGTGTTTAAAAATATTTGTAAAAAAAAATATTTACTGAGTATCTGCCAACTGAGGTTAGTACCATGTGTGGTAGCATCTCTGGGCTGGATCGTTTCAGGGGGATACTGGGTCTTCACAGAAGTAGCTGATGTTTGAGCTGGATCTGGACATGCATCAAGTGAACAAAGCGGACAGCGGAGACCTTGTGCTTGAAGCAGTGCGTGCACTAGCCTGCCATCTGAGGGGTATATAATATTGACCAGAAGACTTCAGGGACACACTGAAGCCCAGAGAAAAAAGGTGAGGGGTAAAATGAAATGTTATGGTGTGTCAATGCCCTCCAACCAAAGACCACCAGGAATAAACGGCCTTGCTGATGTAGTGCACTGAAACAGAACAAGCACCATGGCAAACCATGAGGCATCTCAGGAAGAGGGGTTAGAAAGGGCTTAGACTTGTTAAATAACTGGGGAAGGGATCAAAGAAGTGGGGCTTGGATTTGCCTTGGATCCTATCAGGGAGTAGAGCTTCAGTGGGTATCTTAAAACATCTTCTCCAGAAGATGAGAAGAGTGAAGCAAGGCTGTTGCTGTAATTAGCAAAATCAGCAGCCGTCACTCCTATTAGCCAGACAGGGGACTGGCCATTTTTGTGGTTTGGACAATAGTCTTCTGTTTTTGTCTTTGTTTGGCGGTCTTGTTTTGTCTAGACCCATCATGGTCACCAAATGGCCATGTCCAGGGCTGCTACACTGTGAAACTGTTGATGTTCAGCAGGAGAATACCAAGGCCTGCCTGTGAGGGCCAGGCCAGTTCCCCAGGTCAAAGGCAGCTTTTCCTTGGCTCAGGTGTTAGTATCTTTGAGTGCTCCAGTGGCTGGAGAGCCTTCTCTCAATTTCTAATTCTCCATTTGAATTTACACTCAGTTTAGACAGACTTGTGCAAGGCTGATGGACTGGTTTAGGAGCTCTGCATTCTTCCTCTTCTTGGACAGCACCCCTGCTCGGTCCTGCCCCTGCCCCAAACCAAGTCTCCATGACCCAGGATCATGCTACCAGACCTACCCAAACCTCTTTGGCTGATTTTCATGGATAGGGAGACACAACTCTTTTTTGCATAAATTTAGAACTGTCCTCTTATTAGCTCCTTAAAAGCATTTTTTTAATCCAAAAAAAGCTCACATTTAAATTAATCCATGAACTTAAGGTTCTGAGAGATGGAAATGATTATCTAGTCTCCCATTACCTGTCTCCCTGAGCCCAGTCCTTCCTTTCTGTCAGCAGCATCATTGTCTGAAATGTCTGTTTTAAGTCATCTCTGCCAGTTCCCTCCCCCAGGTCAGCCTATCTCTGCCAGCTCACCTTCCCCACACACCAGCGGCTTTCTGAAGCTGGATGTCACGGCACCTCTCTTCCCTCTGCTTTGCCTGGCTCAGAATTCACGGTCACTGAGCAGCGGAGTTCGTCACTCCCTGTCTCTTTTATTGCACTTATTTTTCACGTATCTAGGACTGCACGTCTTGTTGGGCTGGGATTCTGATCTGTCTCATTTGTGGAAGGTACTGTCTTGGGATCCCCACTGGCTGGCACATAGTACTTGCTCTAAGAACATACAAAAGAAGCCTGTATGTATGTTTGTGCCCACACACATGCACACACGCACACAAAGAGAGGGTGCCTTCTACGTTATTTTGCAGTGGCAGCCCTCAGCCCATGTTAAAACACTCCCAGTGGATGAAAACATCACTCGTCCCAAGGTGGCCTATTTTACTTTTTAGCAGTTTTGTTAGAAAGGTCTTCCTTAGATCTGTCCCAGATTTGTCTTTCTTTCAAATCAAATTCCCTTTCAAGCCTGTGAAGTTAGTGCTATGGCCTTCTGTCTTCTCTTTTCCAAGAAGACACCAGGTTTTCACTATCCTGGCAAACACATTCCTCTGGACACTTTTCAGTTTGTCTATATGCTTCTTAAAACACAAAGCCCTAAACTGGGCAGAATTTTCCAGATATGGTCTGAATAGTTCAGAGTAAAGGAGAACCATCAACTCCCTCATTCTAGGTTAAGATCCCATTCAACTATCTGACCTCATTGCCCGTGAGTGCACAGTCAGTTCAAAGCCTTTGACCTTCGGGATGTGTATCTGTTTCGTTAAGTGCACTGGCTAATTCATGCCTCTCTCATCCTAACTTACACAACTGATGTTTTGGGATGAAGGTGGAAACCCGCCTTCATCCTAGCTACGTTTCGTCTTGCTCCACTTAGCTGACCACCTTGCTCTTGGCAAGGATGTGAGACCTCCCGAGCCTCATGCCAACTAGTGTCCCCTGCCATGTTGCTGCTCCTGCTCTCTACGCCATCTTCCAAGGAACATAAACGCTAAACAGGACCAGCTTATGCTCAGAGCCCTGTGGCTAACTAGCCCCACTCTTTTTCCTTCTTCCTTCCTTTCTTTCTCTTTTCTCTGGTATACTCTTTCCTCCCTGTCTTGTTTCAAAAAGATGCAAAGCAGCTCCCTAGGACTTCAGGACTTAATACTACAGACTCCTTCCAAGATGACATGAATCCACATGAGCACACTTTCAGGGTAGTCATTTAACTGGTTATGAATCCACCTCATGGTTCAGGCATCATACCCAGTGTTTTATCTCATGTCCACAGGACACAATGAGGGGAGACCCCTCTGTAATTGCAGACTTATTAGGCCTACCGTAGTTCTGTTCAGAGAGCTGTGCTGTCTCTGCAACTTGTCCCGAAGACCTAGAGGCCAGTTTCTTCTTCTAGGAGCTCATGGTCCATCTCTTCAGTGTTCTGTCATAGATTCTCCTTTGAAATTATTTTTACAAATTTTTGGCCATCCCATGTGGCATATGGGATCTTAGTTCCCCGACCAGGGACTGAGTCTACATCCCCTGCAAGGGAAGTGCAGAGTCTTAGCCACTGGATCACCAGGAAGTCCATACAGATTCTCCTTTGGAATAGACAAGGTCCTCTCTCTCTTGACAACCTCAATATACACATTTCTGTCTTCTAAAACCTAGAAAATACTGTTATTTGTTGAAAGACCATATATAGTAGGTCCAGAGTGGCATTTTCATAAAGTTTTCATTTTGTTTCTGAAAAGGAAGTTGAATTGCAGTTGGAAATTCCATAAATTTAAGGGCGCATACCAGGTGGAGGGGGCGCATGCCAAGTGCAGACTTAAGACACTGACTATAGCTCAGTGAAGGTCTGAGGCTCTCTAGATCTGCCTTTAGCTGCTTCGGGGCTTCTCTATTTCCCTTCATTCTTACCTACAATAACTGAGAGCTTTGAGGAACAACTGGTGACAGGGATTGTCTAGTTCAGGGAGTAGCGCCATGGCCTGAGAACTAGAAGTTACCCAATCAGCAATCTTAGGTCATCCTTCCAGTCAGTGGAATTTATTTCAGGACATTTAAAAAATGAGCCCAAAGAAACTTATCTCACCAAAACCGACAGCAATGTATAAAATAAATGGAAAGGAATTAGCTAAGAGAGTTTGACCCTCCTCCCCTGTTCTCAAAAGCCCTCCTGGGTTGCTAGTCAACATTATTGTCTCTTCTGGGGAAAAAAAGCCAATAAATTCTGAGCTTAACAGTAAAGGTAATGACTAGGCTGAAACTGGAAAGCCTTGTAGAATTTTGGGTTCAACAAAAAAGGCCTGAATTACTTCTTTCAAAGTCAGTTCAATTACCACTTCCCATAAGAGACCTTTCTAGGACACTCTCCAGCCCCCTGGCACTCTGGGCACATCTGTCAGTATCCTTATTACAGCATCTTGAAATGACCTTTTCCGTGTTGTCTGCCAACACTACACCCTAATTTCCTCAAAGAGCAGGGACTGTCTTATTCATCCTGGTGTTCCCAGTGCCTAGCACTGGGCCTGGCATGGAGCAGAGGTTTCGCAAATATTTACTAACTTAATGGAGTAGTTTCTCAAGCCTTTTAAGTTCATAATGCCCATGGAACATTTTGTTCAATATCTCCTCTCTCTTAATTTTAAAAGGCCATATGAAATTTAATACATTATTTCAGATTCATGAACACTTTGCTCATTACATTAGTCTTGTTAAAGGAGTCCATTATTTTAGAAATCATGTTACAAGAGAGCTCTTCGTCACTGTAGAAAGTTTTCCATGGGTTGCTGGAGCTTGAGAGGGCCAGGGACACTCTGTACCTTCTGCTCTCTTAGGATTCTAGAAGTTTAATGAGAAATGAAAACTTTAGACATCTTCTCATCAAACCCTTCAGTTTGAGGACAAGAAACTTAAGCTCAGAGAAGTAGAAGGGACTTTCCAAAGACACACGGTGAGTAAGCAGCACAGCCAAGAAGAGAAACCCAGTCTCGTAAGGCTACTGCTCTTCCCATGACACCCCCGGCCCCACCCCAGCCCGTGAGATCTGCTCACTGGACCTCTGGCCTCTTCATCCTCTTCAGGTTAGAAACGGTGGTCCCCAGAGGCGGGGTGAGGCTGGGGCAG